>NW_026614664.1:0-142723 GCF_030052815.1 Hevea brasiliensis
CATTGTAAAGTGTCTAAAAGACAAAGCCAAGAAACGGCATGCAAAAATTGTGAACCTAAAACAGAGAAGGGAGGGAGCTTTTAGAAGAAGAAGAAGAAGAAGAAGAAGAAGAATAGGGTTTTGTTAAATTTCTTATCTTGTATTGGGGTTTAGCTGGTCATGGGAGGAGAAAGACTGTCAATAGGGAGACAGATAAAAAGGGTTTCATAGGAGCTATAGTGGATATGATAAGGGCCAAAGCAGAGGGCGCGAGAGATATGAAGGTGATGTATGTGTCTGAAGAGTGGGGTTCTGTTTAGAGTATGCGTGCGTGCGTGGGAAAGTGTGCAGGTATTCTCTGTCAGTGAAGAAAATGCAAGGGAGGGAACAGAAAGTAGTTTTTATGAGAGAAGTCCTCTTTCAGAGATAATATTGAGAAAAAACAAAATAAAATAAATTGTGAGATAAAAAATAAAAATTAAAAAGGAAGAAAAAAAAAAAGAAAGAAGAAATGAGTGAGAGAGAGAGAGAGAGAGAGATTTCCCCATGAATCGATAAAGCTGTTTCATATCTCCTCCGTCAGCACAGTACAAATATTAAATTATCATCTTGACAGAGACATTGTTATTACACGCCATCTCTCCCGATCTCCCCTCTTTCCTTCTGCTCTCAATATCTCGTGTGAGATTAGTTTTGAGAGGTTAAACATTTTCGTTCATTTGTGCTTTGATGAGGGGTGTGCATGGTATATTCACATATCTAATGATGTGGTTCACTGCTTCCTTCTACGGTTCCTTTTTTCTTATTTACAAGTGATTCATGGCCATTCTTTTTCTTAATAAGGAACCTACACCACAGTTTGACACATGAGACAAAAAAGATTTCCTCAGGAAATAGCTAAAAGCAAAGTGGTAAATGAGCATTTTACCCCACCACTTCCTAACTCTTCTCCGCCCCATGTTATAGGCCTTTGTAGCCGTTTCCAGCTATTGAAAATTTTAAATGGTGGGTTCAGTTGTTGATTTACATTGTATTCGAATTAGAATTAGAATTAGAATTAGAATTAGAATTAGAAGAAGGAAAATAATAAAAAAAATTAAAATAATAATAATAATAATAAATATATATATATATATATTTTTATGTTTAAATGAAAAAATAATAATAAAATTTTATTTTTTAAATAATAAAATTATAATTTTATTTCTAAATTAAAAAAATTATTTTATGAATAATAAAATTATAATTTTATCTCTCAATTAGGACATAAAACTTATCAAATATGAAGATATATTTATAATTTTTTTTTACTTTTTTCTTATTTTAAAGAGAGTGTAAAATTGAATAAAAAAAATTTATTTTCCTTTTAAAATTTCTTTTTTTTATTTTTTATCAATTTAAACATAAAATAATAAAAATAAAATTATTTTCCTCTCAATTTTTTTTTCTTATTTTTTCTCTATCTAAAAATAGTGTTAATATTTCTTAATTTTTCTTTTATTAACTTAAAAAAAGATAGTTAATGACTTTTTATTTATTAATAAAATAGTTTTTAATGTAGTAAAATTAAAAATTTTAACATAATTAATATTACAATTTTTTTTTATTAATTAGCTTCATATATAATTTGATGGTTGTCCTACTTGTTGTCTACACTGATAAAAAAGAATCAATGAAAAGTAGCATCTCAAATTCACAAGAGAATGACATTCAAATTGTGATACAGTGAAGCTCTCCAAACTGAGAGGTACTTCACTGTGGAACATCAGTTGTCATTGCAGTGCAATTTCATATTCCAAATGCAGCTAGCAAAAAAGAAAGAAAATATATTTTGTAAGAGAGCAGGATTCTTATATCTATCTCTGAGTCATTTTGATTGATCCATTTAGCTATTCAATCTGTTTGTTTCATATTGAAAATCTTGCAAATTCCTCATATTACAAACAACACATGATATCTATTGTCCATCTTTTCATTTATCATATCAAAAATAGCAAAAAGATCTCTTACTCTGCACCAAACAGATAAAAGCACCCATCATAAACAAAGTCTACATCATTACACATAATCTTGAGTAATTCCTTTCAAATGAATGGGTTTACCATGACATGATACATAATTTCACAAGAGGGTATCAGGGAAAAATTTAATTTTCAGCCCTTTTTCCCATATCCCACCCCCAATTTTCTAATGAAATGAGCCAAACTTACTCGGCAAACATGCAATCAAAATGTGGGGAATAAATAAAGAGGAACGCCTGCATAGGCTGACACCCGAGATTGGTAGGAACAATTCCCATGCCGGTTTTGTACATCGTCCAGTTTATTTTATTTGATAATTGGTATAATTAATAAAAATGGTGTCGCAAAAATTCAACGAAATGATTATATGGCCATGCATGCATCAACTCAAGCAATCCCATCCATCACCCCATCAAAGAAGAGAGATTGATGCTATTGGATTTTGACACATCATGCTCGGATTTTGAGACACAAGGTCTATCCGCTCAGAGGCTTCACATCAAATCATTTCTCTTCTCCTCTCTTTTCTCATATTACCAAACATATCTCTATCTTTTTCTAGTTGTCAAGGCTTTTGCTGGCAAAGGCTAACCCAAAAAGGCCAAAAGAAAGAAAAAGCTCCCCCACGATCTTCTCTTCTCTTCCCTTCTCCGCTCACGTGAGGGAACTTTGGGGCTTTGGCTTTGGCATTTTATTACAGAATTCTCTTATCTTGTACATGAAATCTACAACGAAATCTCTTCTCTTATAAATGAAATCTACAAAGAATTTAACTCTGCATGGGTTCTTTTCAAATTGTTCAATCCTTTTAGTCCTTACACCAATGTTGATTTGCAAAATCCATGAAAATAAGATCATCCCACTAAGCCATTTACATCCTGTTTGGGGTGAAAAATAAGAGGAAGAAAAATAATTAAGATAAATAATTTTAACAAGACTTTTTCTTATCCAGATAAAAGTGAAAAAAAAAATGAGAGAGGAGAAAAAAGTTATTTTTCTATTTCTCTCTCATTATAATAAGAAATCAAAAAGGAAAGGCTAACCTTATCCTATGAAATTATATATTTCCCCAAATAGATTGTTAATGTACTTAAAAATATTAAGCTCTTAGATTAACGACACCTGGACATTTATTATATAAATTAACTGCCTGTAAGAAAAAGCTAATATGCTCAAGGCACTCCATAGTTATTAAATTGTCGGTATATAATTTAAATCCCCCAAACAATAGCTAGAGTCCACAAATATTTCATGGAAAAAAAAAAAGACAAATGCTTTATTAAATACAAAATGGTGAGGAAATAAAATATAAATAAAAAAAGAATTTCTTCAATTTATTTTTTAATTTTTTATTTGGACAGAAGAAAATAAAATAAAAAAAATAAAATCATATTCTATTTATTATTTAAGATTAAAGTTTTTTTAAGACAATTATTTAAAATTAAAGTGAAAATGGATACAAGAAAAATGTACAAAATTTACCAACACCTTTCTCCTCCTCCGGCAATATATATACATAAAGAAAAGATTATGCATTTATTTTTTTATATTTCTCCTATTTTAAAAAAAAAAAAAAGAAAAAAGAGATGGATTTATTTTTTTTTTGTTATATTGCTTGAATTTTCAAATAAAGAATATCAAATTATTCTGCGATATTACGGGTTAACCCTTTTATTAAAAATGGAGAAATAAAACATAAAATCTTTTCGATTTTATGTACTTAAAATTGTTTAAAAAAAAAAATAAAGCGATTAGAAGTGTATTGAGAGAAACAAACAAGAAGGCCCGATACTCAAGAGATTGCCTTAATGATCGCGCATGACGACAAACATTATATCAGCTTCCGCTTCCCCACTCTCTCTCCCGCCGCCCTCCGCCTACGGCGCATCGTGGTTCGAGTCAGCATCAACTCCTCGCTGTTCTCGTCTCCTCCCTTTGGGCCACCACCTAACGTGGGCACATGGTTTACACCACCGCCCCTTCCGAGTGCGCAGTGCGCACTGGCATTAAACAGTACATAAATAAAAAATAATAGGAAAAAACGCAGCGTACTGTGTAGTTGTATTATTATTATTTAAGAGAAGTTGTATTATTATTTACTGTCAGTCCAATAATGTGTGATTGTATGTTTATCATTCGTACGGTTGTAATTAGGACACGTCTGTCTCAATGTGGGCCCCATTTTATCTTTTTATACTGAGTCTTATTTTTCTTCTGGGTAAATTACACAATGTTATCTAAGGGTATGCAATAATAAACCTCTTGTCTTTAATTTAAATATTAAAAATTAAATAAATTTAAAATAGTTAGGAAAAATAAAAAAAATAATAATAAACTCAACCTTTTCAAATCAGTGGATTTTGAAATTTGGTAGAATAAATGAAAAATAAACCCAAACCCAAAATCCCACGGATAGAAAATATAAAATGGGAGTGGACTAGGCCCATTAGAAGCAGAGGACAAGACAGAATAAATTGTATCCATATGGGCCCTCCAATAATATCATATACATGGTAAAATTGAAATTTACATTAATTATTCATCTCTTATTCTAATTTTTCAGATGATATAATAGAAATTTTAAGATATATACTTTTTTACTTAAATTTATATAATTAAACATCAAATTTTGTTCAAAAATTTGTTTTTATATCAATTAAATACATAATGTAAAATCTTATTTTATGAACTATATATTTCTTTTTCATGTTATACATACATACATATATGATCTGGTTTTGTAATTAATGGATTTAAATTTTTCATATATTTTTTTATTTATTTTATATACAGAATATTATCTATAATTTTAAAAATATTTATTTATTTTTAATGATATTTTAAAATTTTTAAAAAAGATTTTGAAGTTGAAGTTTGTTATTTGATTGATGAAAAATAAAGGAAATTTTGAATTTTTTTGCTATTTGGTTGAATTTAAGGATTTAAATATTTACAAAATTTTAAATAATATTTTTTAATTTAATAAAATTATTTAATTTATTTATTATTAATAAACATAACATAATTAATTTATAAATTAAAGTTAAAAATTAAATTTATATGTCGAATAGATTTAAATGACTATCGAACAGTTTCTTAATGGTTTAATGGTTAGAATCTTTTCTTGTATAGAAAAATTAATTATAAATATATTGAAACTATTTAACTTAAAAAGTTTTAATTTATAAGTGAGATTCAAATATGAATTTTAATTTAATATCCCAAATACCCATATAATATCATTTGATCGATAAATTTTTGTCCTTAACAATGTGTTTAAGTTTGTATCATATATATTAATACAAAGTTAAATAAAGATACTTTTCAATTTTTTTGAATGAAATCTATAAAACTTGAATAAAATTGGAATATAATGCATTTTACGTAATTGATTTGGAAAAAAACCTTAATGTACATTGAAACATAATTATTCTTTAATTTATAGAGCTTCCATTGAATAATAAAAGAAAAATATTAACCTTTCACCAAATATGAGTATCCATCTCGTTCCCGAGCATGACCCATTCGTTGGTAATTATTTTATTTTTTTATTTTTTACAAACCATTGTGTTTTTTCTAACTTCTTTTTTGTCTTATTCTTTAATAAATAGTAAGGCATTTTTTCTTTTATACAAAGACTTCAACAATATATTAAATTAATTTTTTTTAATGTTTTAAGCGATATAATAATAATAATAACAACAATATTGTTATTAATATATTTTTTTGGTTGGAAAACAACATTATTCATAATTTTTTATTATATTGATAGAAGAATGATGTTTAATTTAATTTATGTATAAATTTCATGAATGAATTATTTTTAACATGTACTAAATTTATTTATTAGCTTGGTCTATGGGTTCTCTTTATATCGTAATTGAATCTGACTGCTTCACTCTTATTTCTACTATCAACAGTCCCCAAGATAGTGTTGATTGAGAAATTAGAGCACCTATTGCTGTTATTCATTCTCTTATGCAGAGGTTTAGTTCAGTCTCTTTTGTTTGGGTTAAAAGGGATGTAAAAAAGTGGCTGATTGCATAGTCCAATTAAGGATTGTTTGCGGTATAATTGGGTTTAAAATAATCTTGCTAAGCTCAGCTCTTTTTTTATCTTGTTGCCCAGAGGTTTGGTTAATGCAATGCAATGCATTCTGCAATTAAAAAAATTTATTTATTTCTTTATTTTAATTGTAGTTACCAGTTATCTTGAAAGTTGAAATTTTTGTTACACATGCAATTAATTGATGGTCAGAAAGAATTACCTCAGATTTTAAAACAAGTACTAAAGTAGGAAAAAAAATTTTTAAAAGAAAAGTTCTTTGTTTTTAACCCAAAAAGCTCTATGCAGATCAACTGCCAACTTGCTATCATGCAGGGATTACAAGGGGAAACAAACTTCGATCTGTGGTGGCAAGCTGTCAGCCATGCACTCCCTTCATTCCACCAAAAAGTGCTAGCTTCTCATATAAATATCAATAAGAAGAACCCAGCAAGATTTTCAAGAAACTGAGATAGGTAGATAGATAGCCCATGGAGAAGGTTAAGGAGAGTGGAACCATGAACAATTGTGAAGTGGAGACGCCCAAAAACATAACCATCAAAGGCATTATAAGTTTGCTGATGCAAAGTGTTGATGAGAAATGTGATAGGAGTGTGATTTCTCTTGGCATGGGTGACCCTTCTGCCTATTCTTGCTTTCACACCACACCTATTGCTCAACATGCTGTTGTTGATGCTTTTCAATCTGACAAGTTCAATGGTTATTCTCCTACTGTTGGCCTTCCGCAAACTAGAAGGTAATCTCCAAGTTTTCTCAATCCTGATATTTTTTAACTCCTTCATTAGGCATTTATCAGTTAGTTTATGCAACTATTTTTGTAATTTTCCTGATTTTATAGAGTTCTGTCCAATTTAATTTTTGACTCTTGCAGACCAATTTTGGTGTCTGGTTCTAGGTTTGAGAATTCTCTTCATTTAGAATTGAATTTGTTGCTCTAGTATGTATCCAGTTTAAAGAATTCACTTTGGAGTGAAAAGTATCTCAGTTTTCTGCTATTTCATTATCGGAGCTCATAATTGCTATCTTGTGGTCATGAATAATTCATTGCAGCTGGACTTACAGATTAGAATTGTTAGTTCTATCATAGTTCTTAAACTCCTCAGTTCTGAGTCTTCTGACTGTTGCAAGTTGTTAATATTTGGGATAGAGGTAATCCATAAGTGTTTTAGGTTTCAAGTGTTCAAATCTGAACGCTATTATTAAACTCAGTCTGAAAGTTAACTAGGAGAGATAACCGAGTAAATGAACAGGTCAATGGTTCAATATGGGAATCATTAAAAATTAATTAAATATAATACATATTAATATAAATAAATAAAATTAATTAAATAAAATTTAATTATTTAAAATAAAATTTTAATATTTATTAAATTATATCTACATAATTTTTAATAGTATTTTAAATTTTATATAAAAGTATTAAAAAATATAATAAATAAGAAATTTTTATGAAGGTATAATTCTCTTTTTAATATTGATGATATATTAAGTATATGTTAAAACAAATATATTGAAATAAAAAAATGTAAGTACTAAATTAGCTCACTTGATTTTAATTTTAAAGTCTTTTTATGAAGTTTTTAGTTTAATTTTCCATATCAACACTTAAAAAAAAAATCTATTGAATAATTAAACTTGCGGGACACCGAATTGTTTTGTTTCAATTACAAACTCAGACTGATTCACTGATTTTACAGGTTAGGTCAGTCTGGGTTTAATAATAATAGACCTGAATGTGAGGGGTGTATTAATATCATATATCGGTTTGAGATAACAGTAATGTATTTTTTATAATGCCTTACACATTTCTCCCTAATTATTTTTTGAAAATAAGTTAGACTTCACCCATTTTCTTAAAACGAATATAAATATTCAAGGAGTTGTGATCAAAGTTTCTTTAATTTACCGTAATTTCTGATTGCAATTAAATTTCAAACTATCCATAATTACTATTCAGGTCTGCATCATTATATTTCTTTGCCTATTTCTTATAGTCGTTGTGTTGAAATTAATCTTTCAATTAGCATTTTACCATTGCTAAGATTTAAGAATTAATTAGAAGGATAGAAAAGAAAGAGAAAGAGAGAAGAGAATTACAAAGAGCTACATCTTTATTATCATTACTTTTATAAAATAAAAGATTATATGTTTATATATGAATTTCTATAATTATTCTACTCAATTAATAATATAAATCTTACACTAAATTGTAATATATAAAATCTACTAATTAAAAATATATAAAATTCATCTTGATTTTTCACAACTCTCTCCTTAAAATGGAACCTTATTAATTTCAACACTTCCCTTAACGAGATTCTCATTGAAACCAATAAATCCCTCAAAACAGCTCACAAGTTAGATTCAGAAACACCTGCACAAAGATACCAACACATATTAACTCACAAGATTGTATTTTCTCTCCATAAATGATGCTAGCAAGGAAACCTTAACACAACGCAATTCAGAAGATTGCGCTTCCTGTCCAAAGGCAGCAACGGTGAGGAAAGACAAAACAATAGGTGAATCTTTATTCAATAGCTCATAAGGGCCGTGATACGGTGGCTGTCCAAACTAAAACACCCACGAATTGAAATAGGACCTCGAATAAAGAGCAAACCCAAAACTCAAAACACATAAGTTTCAGCTACTTCCAGGTAATATTGAAGTCGGTGCTCAACCCTAAGAGTCTTAAAATAACAGTAGTTATTAAAGGTAGACCACCAAAAAGTAGTAAATGGTCTCCTAAAGCCAAATCATACACAAAACAACTTAAAACCACGTCACATAAGAAGAATGGAGTTTCAAAACGTGTTGGAAGTTGCAGATTTGTCAACAGGTCACTAGGCCCAAATCAACACGCCAACCACAGCCTAAACACCCTTAAAGGAAGCACTTAACCAAACAAAATTCTGACGGAAATAAAACAACCAATCTTGAATGCAAACACACCCAGTAGCAAATCCTCAGCAAAAATCATAATGCCTATCTGCAGCAAATCAAAACAACCAAAACAGAACTTAAATAAAGAGCCTTAATGTCCTGAAGCAGAACTAGCGTGTTAGACTAGAAGATTACAGAAACTGACTTGCAGCCAATACCTTGGAACACCCATAGAAGAGCTTCAGACCACACGTTAGCACGCTAGGATGAACTGAGAACATCGAGGCGACCTTGGGAAACGAAGCCAAAAGGGCAAACTCCGGCCGACACACTGCCACTCGCCAGCGTGTGGGGTAGGGAAAAAAAATCAAAGATCCTGTGCATGGGGGCTACTCTTTGGGTCGCTGATCACTGAACTTCACCTAGAGATTAATTGGAAGTCAGACTTCCTTCTAGGGTTGGCTGTGAGACTTGATAGTCACCCAAAAATATTGACATGAAGAAATCGTTGCCAACAATGGAAATACATAAGCTTTAGCGCGAAGAAAATAAACAAAACAGAAAAAATATATATATATATATATATTTTCTTTTTTTCTTTTTTTTTCTTTTTTTTCCTTTTCACAGAAACAGCCCGATACCATGTTAATATTTAAGAATTAGAAAAATTGGAAAGAAAGAAAGAGAGAGAATAAAATCACAAAGGTAAACTCTTTTTTTTATTATTTTTATAAAATAAAAAATTATATATTTATATATAAATCTACTTTTATAAAATAAAAAATATGAATTTTATCTATTTAGAAATATAGATCCAATCCATTTAGCAATATAAATTCTACACTAAATAAAAATATATAAAATTTAATAATTAAGAATATATAAAACCCACATTGACTTTCTATAACACCCTTTTTTTCAAGCTGAAATCTAAAATAACTCATCTGTATTGGCCTTAGCCTTTTGGTATCTTATTTCAGAGTTATAGTAAGAAGCGGCTAAAAGTACATATAAAACTTCTGGTTCAAAGTTGAGAGGCTTCTTCTCTGAATAATGTGGTTTATAAGATTCTTTAATCATTTCAGTTTTGCTCTCTCATTATACAGGGCAATTGCTGATTACCTATCTCGTGATCTTCCTTACAAGTTGTCATCTGATGATGTTTTTATCACATCTGGTTGCACACAAGCCATTGATGTTGCTTTGACAATGCTTGCTCGTCCTAGTGCGAATATCCTGCTTCCAAGGCCATGCTTTCCAATTTATGAACTTTGTGCTGCGTTTAGGGGACTTGAAGTTAGACGCTTTGATCTTCTTCCAGATAAAGGCTGGGAGGTTGATCGGGATGCAATTGAAGTTCTTGCAGATCAGAATACTGTTGCATTGGTTATCATAAATCCTGGAAATCCTTGTGGGAATGTATACTCTTACCAACATTTGAAAGAGGTTAGTGGTCCAGGAGTTGGGTTCAAGTGCCAAGCAAACATATGTCAAGTGAGGTTGTATTGTTTCCTATATGTGACGCCATGAGTCTTATTTGGTTGCTTATTTGGTTTAGATTGCAGATATAGCGGAAAAGCTTAAAATTCTTGTTATTGCTGATGAAGTTTATGGGCACCTTGCTTTTGGGAAGAATCCGTTTGTACCAATGGGAGTTTTTGGATCCACTGTTCCTGTTCTTACCCTTGGTTCTCTATCAAAGAGATGGATAGTGCCTGGATGGCGACTTGGTTGGTTTGTAACTACTGATCCATCTGGCAAGTTCATAAAAACAAAGGTTTACTTTCTTCTCTTTCTGTGTATCTACATGGCATTTCATCAGTAGGGCTTACCCCATTATATCACCAGGTTCTCAACTCTGGATTGCATTTCCTAAAACATATATGTCATAACTAAAGAGTCCTGATGATACATAAAAGATGCTTCTTCATAAAACATAGAACTTTTTCTCTCAATTCATTGGATTACAGCACCTCCATATTCATTTTTCCCTTGTCGGTTATTTTACTAACATCAAATTTTGTCACTTCTACTGCACGAGTAAGAAACTTGAATTTGGCATATTCAATTGGTAAGCAGACGTTTCGGATTACTAGTTCTTAAATTGTGCACTGCGCGCATCTACCATTACTATTGGCATCCTTTTCTATTCTTTTGTTGAACTTTTTCAATGTGCTCGTTTCTCTTTCTGTGGCAGTAACCGAATGCTTCTCTATTCCCCATAGTATTGAACAATCTTCTTGGAGATTTTAACATTTCCTACATTCTACCAAATCTTGTACTCAGGTTGTTGAACATATTAAGAAGTACTTCGACATTTTGGGAGGACCTGCAACTTTCATCCAGGTTTGCTTATTTGCATGATTAAAATTTCAACGGCAGCGGAGGGACATTGAACTGCATTTCTTGATTAGCTGCAGATAATATTTGAATGCATGTGCCAAGAGTTGTTGCTTGTTCCATGCTTGTTCTTGAAAGTAGTTGTCCATGTGAATAGAACTTTTTCAATATTTTGACGTTTGAGAGAAGCTAATAACATCAGGTTTTTCAACTAGGTTTTCTTTCATGCCAAGTATAATCTACCCCTTCCTCCCCTTTTTTATTTTTTTTCTCCTGATTTGATGTTGATATTATTTTCGTATGTTAGGCAGCAGTACCTTACATTCTTGAGCAAACTGATGAAGTTTTCTTCAAGAAAACAATCAATATACTGAAGCAGGCATCCGAGATTTGCTGTGATAGGATAAAGGAGATCCCTTGCATCACTTGTCCTCACAAGCCTCAGGGATCTATGGCTGTTATGGTGAGGAAAAGGAAGAATTTGGAGCTCTTGTTGCATTTAAATAATGGGAGTACAACTGAAATCTCTCATGTTGAGCTTTTAATGTAATGCAGATGAAACTGAATCTTCCACTACTGGATGATATCTCAGATGATATTGATTTCTGCTTCAAACTGGCTAAAGAGGAATCTGTTATCATTCTTCCAGGTAGGAAACATATGATCGAAGAAAATGAAATGAGTGATTTTGTAACTTGGTTCTATTTTATAATCCAAGACCTATGGAGTGCTCCCTAAAACGGATTATTACTTGTTTCCAAGTTGCTGAAATCTTTCACCTGATGTCAGCTAACAAGCCTGCAGTTCTGTCATTGCTAACAGATGATAATTATATTTCTTTTGCAGGAACTGCAGTGGGGCTAAAAGATTGGCTCCGCATAACTTTCGCTGCCGACCCAGCATCACTTGAAGAAGCTCTAGTGAGGGTAAAATCTTTCTGTCAAAGGCACACCAAGTTTATATAGGGCAGCTACCAATGATCCCATGATAGATTCTTCCCTTTGGTGAAGCTGTTAAAAGTAATCTATCAGTAGCCGTATTATTAAACATGTAAACAAAAATAGACTTCATAGTATCTTTATCAGGTAAGCACATAAAGGAATTGACAGCTAGACATGAACCTAAACAGAGGTTCAGAGTTTACTGCATACAAGTCCATGTGAGAAATCGATGACAAGTTTTACTCTTTGAGGGTCGTACTGATATTCAAATCTTCTTAACTTGTTTCATTGGAAGACAATGTTCTGCATTAATCATCATGAAATTGATATCATAAGGACTCATTTTTATAGCATTTCTCAGTCCATCTCCATAAATCTACTACTCTCAAATTGCAGTAATATTTGCAAAAATTTAGTGTCAAAACATGTCCATTGTATTTGGCTTCAGAAGGGGGGGGGGGGGGGCGGGGGGTGGGGAGGGGGGAGAGAGGAGAGAAGATAGACAAAACTGAAAGGAGACATTGGGTGACTCTCGGAAAAGGACCATGGAGAAGAACTTACCAACAGAGGGGGTCCAGAATTTTTCCCTTTCTTTAAAGAATACAGTTTAATATTATTTTTCTTTTAAATCTTTCCCTTGGAATGTATCAATTGCAGTTTAGTGACATGCAATTGTTCTCCAAATTTCTTGACTTTTAGGGATTGCTATTTAATTGGAAATTATTGAGTCCACTTTTAGTATTTTTAACACACATAAATTTAGGTCACTCTATAAAATATGGAAAATAGGTCCCACATTTATTTGAATAAATAACACAAGCTATGTATGATAATGGCAAATTATATAATATACCCAACTTTCATAATCTATGAAAAAGCTTACAATATGTAACCACGAGGAATACTAAAAAATAGTAATGTGTAGGGGAGAGCGAATTTTGATTTAAATCGAAAAACCTAATCGAACTGAGTCAATTCGGTTCAATCAATTCAGTTTTAAAATTTAATCGACTCGGTTCGATTATTTTCATAAAAAAAAAAACTGAATCAAAATTACTAATATATATATATATAAAGAAAACCCTAAGATTTTTTAGTTTTGATTTCTAATTTTGTTTTTATGTTTTATTATTGAGATGTAATGTTAAAAATATGAAATTTTATAAAATTCAGTTTGATCGGCTTAAAACTGAATCAAACTGATATTTATTTATTCAGTTCGATTCAATTCGGTTTTGATTTTTTCTTAATAATAGGTTTGATTTGGTTTTTAAAATTTTTTATTTTTGATTTTTAATTTTATCGGTTTGGAACCGAACCGAGCATTTGCACACTCCTAGTACTATGCTTGCATCCAATAATTTTCTTTATATAATTTGCTCAATTGAGTTTATGATTTTCTTTTTTCTTGATTGGCATAAAAATCAATTTTGAGAATATCAAAGGATTATTTCTTTTGAATACACTACATCGAAGTGAGGAATTCACTATAATATCATCTGAAAAAAAAACTTAATTTCAGTGTATGAAAATCAATTTGAAAATACCTCATAGATATCAAAAATTTTTTTACAAAAATTTGTATGAAAAGAAAACTATGAATATAAAATGATAGGATGATGATGATGATGTTTTATTTTAACAGCTGATATTTTCTTACTAATAAGAAAAATAATTCTTGTGGGATATTATCTAAATAATTCTTGTGGGATATTATCTAGTTTTCCCTTTCCTTAGAATCCCCCACCCCCAAAATCCAAAGATTATTCTTTAAAAAATAATTGGAAAATTGTTAGCATATAATGTTTATTATGTATAGGAATGTAAATGGTTCGATTGATTAAATTGCGTGAATATATTTTGAAAAAATTATTATTTAGTTGTTATATTTTAATAAAGGTATTTATTTTTATTTTTTATTTTAAAAAAATATATTTATATTTATTTTTTGTTTTTTAAAAAATATATTATTTAATTTCTTCTAGTATATTATACCATTAATTTTAATATTATATTAAGGAATGGAAAGAATGGAGCAAGTGATGATCATGACCCTTGAGGCCTTCTAAAATTCTCTTTTTTACATATATATACATCCTTGAAAATTTTATTTTATTTAGCTATTGGTCCTCTAAGATATATATTTTTTTTGTTTTATTATAATATAGATAATATAAAATATCAAAAGTTTTTTTTTATTATATATTTAATAAATTTTTATAACATTGAATCGCTTAAAAAATTATCTAATTTAACTATACCTTATTATATTATACCATTTTCAAATATATAATATTGACTCCTTCGAATATATAAAATTATAATTAAATATTTTTTAATTTAATTTTATATGTAACATTGGCTTTTGGAATAATAATAGGTAGACTACCCATAAAAATCAATGTAACTCAACTCCATTGCTATTTTCAATACTTAAACATGTTAAAAATTTTTTTATTATTATTATTATTATATCTAAATTTATTTAATTTTATATATTTTAATTAATATTATGCATAAAATATATTTCATAAAATATTTTTATTAATATATATATTAAAATTTAATAATTCTACAAAATATTTTATTGAAATATAACATATCAAAAATTTTATAAAAATTATAAAAAATATATTTTATATTTAATTAATTATTTATATAAATAAATTTAAATAACATATACTCACTACATAAAACTCAAACTCTACACCACTATTATTTCCTAAATTTAAATTCATCTCAAACCTAATTAATACTACTTAAATTTATTGTAATGTAAGATTCAGTCTGATCATATGATAAAAATACTTCACCTTTTACCATTAATCCACTTAAGATTTTTTTTTATTTTAATAAAATTAAGAAGAGAAATTTAATATGACGTACTAAAATCAATCAATCCTATAAATTATTTTTAATTAAATGCTAATTGAATTTTCTCAAAAGTTAGAAACCAATCAAAATCAACTATAAAAAAAAATAAAAAAATCAATCAGTTGTATATCTTACTGTAATGCACCATAATATAAAAAAAAAAATATTTTTAATATATTTAAATTATAAATAATGTGAAATAATTCTATTAATTTAGTTTACAGCCACGATACTGATTACCTGAATATTTCTCCTTGCTAATACACAGCAATAGACCTTAGACGACATGGTCATATGGCGACATGGTCAACCCATTCCCGTGGTTGGTAACAAAATTCCTAGATATACATACACAGCAATAGACCTTAGACGATTCCTTTCATTGAAGACTAGACAACAAGACATTTCTACTTATGCCTGATACTACTCTGTCCAGTAACTAGAACCAAAAACTGCAAAGACAAACTGCTACAAGTTAACAGAAATTGATTCCTCCAACCCTATCACGTTATTCTATAATCGATACCAAGTTCAGACTTACTAATATAACCCTGAACTCACTTCTTCTCATCAATTATATCCCTTGCTTTGAAGAGATTCTTTCACCATCACTTTTTGCTTATCATCCATGGAGCATCAAAAATCAGGTAATAGTATATGGGTTTTTTTCTATTTGGTTTTTCTGTTGAAAAATTGTTCAGCATGTTTAATGTTTTATGTCTTCAAGATGAGATTGCTGCATTCGAGGCTGAGAAAGCAGTCTACAGTGACTTTAAGGTTCACGTGTTCTCCTCTTCTTCAGAGGTTGGAAACTATAAATTCCATATTTCATAACAATTACAATTGATTATGATTTTTTATGCTAATTGATCGTTTAGGGTCTTTTTTGCTATCTTCTGACATATTTGGAGAATCTCCCAAATTGGTCCTGTTTTTAGGACAATACTGCTCTGCTCTTTGTGTCTCTCTTTTTCACAAATATTCAGGATCTTGTACTGTTGGCTGCTGGATATGTTCAGGAAAAATGGGCAGTGTAGGGAATGGATTTGGGATTGTCAGTTGTAAATAAAAAGAGGAGTTTTTCATTGAGTTGCTTTAGTGAAACTTGCTGATAACCAAATTAGGTCGACGGGTGATACAATTCCTAGCAGCTAGTGAATATGATATAATATGATATGGTTATGCTTTTAAAAACAGACAAGGTAGATTGTATTTCACTGTTTATAATGATGAGTAAATGGATCCTAAATTATGGATGTCAAGCTTTCTATGAGACACGACATTCTATTTATATTATTGGTTTGCCCTTTCTACTGGTGTCTTGTTGTGTTTGGCAACTTAAAAATTTATTGATAAAGGGAGAGGAAATGTTTTATTTTGTTTGGATGAAGAGGATGGGAAGGGAAATGTAATTATAAATAAAATTAAAGAGGGTAATAAGGTTCTCCGTCAAAGTTGAATTTTTTTACAACCCAAATTGGGTTGCAATCAATTTCAATTCCTGGAAGGGAATGAAGATGAATAATTACCCTCCCTTCCCTTGCCCTCCTTTTCTTTTAAAAAAAGAAAATTCCCAAATAAGGTGGTTAACGATTTCACCTCCATCCTGCTCCCTTCCTCTTCGTTCCACTCCCATCCATGCATAATGTTAATCTAGTGGTAAAGGTGAAAGAATTTATGAGTGTGTGTTAATTTTTGAAATCTCATCAATAATAATTTTCTCCCTAGTACTAAAAAAGTAATTTCAGTTTGCCTTCTCCCCTTAGACGAGCATTGCCTTCAAACAAATAGAAATATGATTAAATTCATCCATTGAGATTGATGCCTGCCCTCGTGCCTCTCAAGGGTGCCAACTAGTTCAGTGATTTTCAAGATGCAAATTGAAATTCAGAAATTTGGTGACTTTAATAAGATTTAGCAGTGACTACAGGAGAACTTTACCTCATTCTTCTCTATTCTATTTCCCTAATATTTTACTTCACTTTCTTCTCCATTTTATTGTTGATCAATCAGTTGCTTGAAAGGCTACACGAGAAATGGAGTTTAGTAAAAAAGCAACCATACCCAGCAATGTATTCTAGCGTGTATGGAGGAATAATTCTTGATCCTGCAATTATGGTGATTCCTATAGATGATCACATGGTTCATCGAGGGCATGGAGTGTTCGATACATCTATTATTTATGATGGGTATGCATAAACTCTTAACTTTTGTGACTTTTCTTTTCTCCTATCCATTTTGGAGTACAATTGGTGTTAATAACTTTTTGAACAATATGGCTTATGCAGATATCTTTATGAACTTGATGTCCATTTGGACCGCTTTCTACGATCAGCATCTAAAGCAAAGATATCTTCTCCTTTCCCTCGCTCAACTCTTCGAAGCATTCTTATTCAAATGACAGCAGTATCGAAATGCAAGAAAGGAACTCTAAGATTCTGGCTAAGTGCAGGCCCTGGAAACTTCTTGCTTTCGCCTGCAGGTTGCCCAACTTCTGCTTTCTATGCTGTAGTTATTGATGATGACTTCTCCCAGTGCAAGGAGGGGGTTAAAGTGATAACTTCCACTATCCCCATGAAGTCACCTTTGTTTGCAACTACGAAAAATGTGAACTATCTCCCTAATGTCCTCTCAGTAATGGAAGCCGAAGAGAAGGGAGCATTTGCTTCTATCTGGGTTGATAACGAAGGCTATATCGCTGAGGGTCCAAATGTGAATGTGGCTTTCATAACCCAAGATAAGGAGCTTATCTTACCTTCATTTGACAAGATCCTTAGTGGTTGCACTGCATTAAGGCTTCTTCAAGTAGCACCTAAATTGGTCGAGCAAGGGCAATTAAAAAGAGTTAAAATTGCTGATCTTACTGTTCAAGAGGCCAAAAGGGCAGCTGAAATGATGTATGTTGGAAGCACACTTCCTCTCTTGCCAATTGTTATGTGGGATGAGCAATCCATTGGAGATGGTAACAACAATTCTCTATCACACATTTCATTATTCATGGTTTATGATCTGGATGCTACTGATTAGCAATAAAAAGGAACATAATCTTTCTAAATTGATCATTGAAAGTCACCTTTTCTTGTTGCATAGCATGGGAAATGGTTTTAAAAGAACTATTATCTTTTTGCACATGATTGGTTATGGATGAGTCATTTATTTCATATAAAATACTTTGTTTCTGTCTTCTTGGTTGCAGGAAAGGTAGGAGAGTTAACAATGGCACTCTCTGATCTGCTTTGGGAAGATATGGTTGCAGGCGACGGCATGCAAAGGGTACCTGTTCCTTATGAGAAGCTAGCCACATAGATTCAATAGCTGAGACCAAAGGAATGATTTCAACTTAAACTTTAGCTTCTCTCATTGCTCATTGTTATTTTCCTGCTGCTTGCCAAGGGACTTGCTTTGGCTAGTCATTGTTCATGGAATAAATCAATTGACGTTTGATTTTGCTCTGTTCATTAGTCCAAAGTGTATAATGAACATAATTACGCCTATAATAATTACCTGCATTGAATTAAGACCTTCATTTGATGAACAGAATGCGATGACATAAACGCATGTTAGCAAGAGAACTAAGTTGAGCCTATCCTCAAACTGTTTTTGTCAACAACATGGTTTTAGAATGTCTTTTGCAACAATAGCTGGGAAGACATTTTCACTTGCAGATGGAGAGATCTATGTGTTTTCCTTGCAGCTTCTAAATCTTTTAGGAATTTAATTCCTCTAAAATGGTTTCTCCTAGAAAATATTCACTTTTCTGACCCTTTATCCTATAGTTACCATTTCAGTTCCACAGATGAACAAAAACTGATATTTTCCAGTATTTTTCAAGGAAAACAGTAAATCTGCTTGAAATTTGTATACAACCTTCTACTTTTAGCTACAGCACAAAAATAAGAAGCTCATAAAGTCATGCTTGAGCTCAATGTTCCATAGGATTCAATGATTATACAAAAAAAAACTAAAAATGTCAGGCATTGTAGATTTCAATCCAGAGTAAACTGAAAAGTTACTCTCAGGGAAAATGAATCTGATACAGAACTTCTGAAGGAAATTTTCTTAAAAAATTCATACAAAATAAAAGAAAAAACTTTGAAAGTTTTTGGTATAATGGCATCTCTGGGTATATATATTGTTATTACAATTAAAATCATGCTAATATAGCATCATCAAGAGGTAAAAAAAATATAATTTCATAGCATTGAAGAATAAAGAAGTTGTCATTGCAGAACAACTCCCAGCTCTTTTCCACCTCTCTGAAAATAGCAAACAAATTTCCCCATGTCACCCATTTCGAAGGAGGAAGGCTGAGTATCAATGAATTGGCAAGCGCTAGCCTCTAAGGATTCATCACAGCCAACAGAACCAGGTGGCTTGAGCTCAATCATCTTGGATGCAAAAAAGGGCGCTAGCTATGAGTAAATCTTTGCAAGCAAGAGTACTGGAAGATATGTGAGAAAGACTGGTTTTTTTCTTTTCCTTGAAGTTGGAATAAATAAGTAGTCCTCGCTTATCTTTGAAGCGAATTGCATAAAAAATTCACACCATTAAAAAAGCATCTTATAATTGCTTTTTTATCTTGTAGTGGTAGGCAATTATTATGTACAGTAAATGCGTCTTCTTTTGGCAGCTCACATCATCAGATGCCTTCTAATGACCATTAGCCATTGCCTGCCACCGTTGCTAACTTTTTCTTGTACGTGTTTCACATTTGCTTTCTTCGGTTGATAAAAATAATAATAATAATAATAATGAGTATTAATAATTTTTTTTTTTTAAGTTCAGATGAGGTAAATGGTGACAACGATGATCTGAAACCCCTTCAATTACTTGAAGACATGAAACGCCCCCAACCTTGCTCCTCCTCCTTCAACCACTGCAACCTTACCCTTTCCCACAATAATCAAAACCAGAACCACAAACCCACCTCACATAAAACACCGAACAGGAATTATCCCACAGTTTACTTTGAAACTTCCCTACCAATTTGGATGCCACTATGAGATGTCTTTAGCAGATATAGTGCCATTGATGTGTTCATCCCCTGAAAACTTAGTTGGATAGGCCGTCGATTTGGGTTTATGTCCTGGAAAAATAAAATCTTAGAGGACTTCTTCACATGCTAAACCAATTTTAAGGATCGGGACTTTCAAACTACGTGACTTTATTTTCAGATTTTTCAAGCTGTTTTCCACCTAGAAAGAAAAATAAATCAAAATATGGAAGCCCATGAGAGGTGGTATGATCCTCTTATCTTTTTCATCTAAAGTCATGAATCCATTACTCAGTGATAATAGCTCAATGTCTTGTGGTTGAATTTGACCCTAGTTGGGCGATTCATCTAGCTGTGAGCTCAAGATATGTCATTACATATTTGGACATTTTTTTTTTTGATGGATTATTAGGAACTTGTGCGGAGATTTCATTATTCGTTGATGAAAGCTCTAAAAGCATCAAGCTAGATTGATCAGCTTGAATTTTAATGAATGTTGCGTCTTCAGATTTTGTGAGCAAAGTTATTGTTGTTGTTTTGAGTAGAATGTTTCCGTAGCTCTAAGAAAGAAGAAAATTTATATATTAATTATGTTTAAATTAAATTTAATATTTTTTTTAAGGTGAAATATTTAGCTCTAACAATACTATTTAAAAAATTTGTAATAAATATATATGGAGTATAAAGTTTGATTTCGCATATAAAGACAATAGAAATGGTCAAAATAATCTCTCTTTGTGTGTGGCTCAAGGAAGTTATTTGGCGAAAAGGGCTCTGCTTCATGTTTGAAAAAGCAAAGCTGAATAAACAAATAAAAGCAAATTAAACAGAAAATAATATGGCAGATTGCAGGCCTTTAGGGTTCTTGATAGGTTTGCCATTTGCTTTCGTTTCTTTGCTTTTATCCCTAGTTGGAGCCATTGTGTGGATTATTGGGTGAGTCTTCTCTTCCTTATTTTTCATTCTTTTCTTTTCTTCTATTTTAAAAAAAGGATTATATATGCATATAGCTTTAAGAAAACACAATCAAAATATAATTTCTTAATTTCCCCTTGCAATTTATTGTCAATAATGGGTTTAAATTTTTAAATTATATATTCAACAAATAAACAAATCCCATTTTTAGGTATTCATTAATAATTTGTGCTTAATTATTTTAATATGTGCATTAATTAATTATTGTAAAATTAAATTAATATTTGATAACAGGAGTGTATTGAGTTGCATCTGCCCTTGTTGCATATTTTGTGCCGGACTTGCAGACTTGGCGATGAGTCTTGTGAAGCTTCCTGTAACTATCATCCAGGGATTCATTGCTTTTATTCCTTGTTGATCCATGTGTGTGCGCGCGCCCCTTCAATTAATTTGGTTCAGTCATTGTTTTTTTTTTTTTAATATATATACAATAGAAATCATAAGGTATTCCAAACTCATTAGTCCAAATAATTCGGATTCACACCACATAGACTTATAAAGGGGACAAAATACTTCCTGATAAATTTTAAAGGTATTCTATATTTAGAACTTGAACCCGATATCCATCTCAGTCATTGAAAGTTAGTTTATAGTCATTGTTAATTGTCTATATTAATTATTTATAGTTTTTGTAATTTCTTTATTTATTAATTTATTAATCATATAATTCGTTATAAAAAAAAATGGGCTGCTTATTACTATATTTTTCTTTTAAAAAAAAATAATAAGAGAGTGGTAAATCATTATAGAGTACTGCTAAATAACTCAATTTGAGCTAGCTCAAATGATACTAATGTATATAGTTTTACTATTATACCCTTAAAAGAAAGAAAGGAAACAGCTTAAAAATAACTTCAAAACTTGGAGTTGGTGAAGTAGCTTATTTAATGGCTCATGCAAAGGAAAGTGTGCATGCAATAAGCTATTATTACTTGCAGCCATGCACACCATTCAAGAATTGATGATTCGAGAAGTGTGTCTATTACATTAATGCATGCACATATGAGCTACTACATGCAGCAGTGATGAGCTAGCATAATAAATTAGATTTCAGAGAAGAATTAGATATAAATGTAAAAATAAATATTACTAGACATGATATATAATTTTGACAAATAAAATTTATATTTTTGAAAAAAATAATATATATACACATTAGAACTTGTATAATATATATATTTCATGCAATAAAATGTTAAATGAGGGTAAGCAGCCCGACTGGCATAGAAGTAAGCATTACAGCGTTGTTCAAGGTTCGAGCCCTCCTTATGTCAAATGTCATTTTTTTTTTTTTCCATTTATAAGCGCACCTAACACAATACATTCTTTATATATGTATATATATATATTCGTTGATTTAAAAAGTGGATGAGAGCTAATAGTCTGATTGGCACATGCTCCCAAGTATAAGATAGAGGTTTTAGGGTTCGATCCCTCCATTTGTCCCTTTTTTTTTCTTTTGTGATTCTTTATAATTATTTTCATTCCAAAATATAATATTAAATTACGATGATTGTAAGTATTTTTAAATCATAATTAACATTTTTTCTTAAAATTATAATATAACAAATTTTTAGATTTAAAATTATAAGATATATATAAGTCATTTATTTATATATACCTAGTTTTACAGTTTTAACACCACTTCACTACTATTAGAATAATCACCTATACAACGATCAATCGTTAAATCAGCATCACTGCTACAATCACCACGTGTACAATATCACCACGATTATCATCACTAAATTATTGTTTTTAATTTAAATATAGAAGGAGCTAGTTAAAGATATTTAGAGAATGATAGAAATAAAAAGAGTTATAGACAGAGATATTAAGATTATCATATATATAAAGATAAATAGAGGGAGAGAGATATATAGAAATGTATAAATCAATATGTGTTGATTTTGAAATAACTCTTGTGTGTGTGTGTGTGTGTGTGCGTGTGTGTATACAAAAATTTATCGGATGAGAGCTAATAGTCCGATTGGTACATGCTCCCAAGCATAAGGTATAGGGTTTAGGATTCGATCCCTTCATTTGTCCCTTTTTTTTTCCTCTTTTGTGATTCTTTATAATTCTTTTCATTAAAAAATATAATATTAAACTATAATAATTGGAAGTATTTTTAAACCCTAATTAACACTTTTTCTTAAAATTATAATATAACAAATATTTAAATTTAAAATTATAAGATATATATATAAATCATTTACTTATATACACATAGTTTTATAGTATTAACAACACTTCACTACTATTAGAATAGTAACATATATAACTATCAATATTTAAATCAGCACCACCGCTATAATCACCATGTGTACAATATTACCACCATTATTATCATTAAATCATTGCTTTTAATTTAAATATAAAGGGGGATAGTAAAAAATATTTAGAGAATGATAGAAATAAAATGAGTTATAGATAGATATATTAAGATTATCATATATATAAAAATAAATAGAGGAAGAGAGAGATAAAGATGTGGAGAGAGATATATAGAAATGCATAAATCAATAAATCAACACATATTGGTTTATGCATTTCTATATATTTCTCTCCACATCTTTATCTCTCCCTTCCTCTATTTATCTTTATACATATGATATATAGAAATGTATAAATCAATATATGTGTCGATTTTGAAATCAACACATATATTGATTTATGCATTTCTATATATCTCTCTCCATATTTTTATCTCTCTCTCCCTCTATTTATCTTTATATATATATGATAATCTTAATATCTTTATCTATAATTCATTTTATTTCTATCATTCTCTAAATATCTTTGACTATCTCCCTCTATATTTAAATTTAAAACAATGATTTAATGATAATAATGGTGGTAATATTGTATACGTGGTGATTATAGCGATGGTGCTGATTTAACTATTGATCGTTGTATAGGTGATTATTCTAATAGTAGTAAAGTGATGTTAATACTATAAAACTATATGTAAATAAGTAAATGATTTATATATATCTTATAATTTTAAATCTAAATGATGCGTTCCTACCGCAAGTGCACGGGTCGTACAAGTAGTATAGAAAAGATATCGATCCCACGAGGAGTTGTGTTAATGATTGAATTTTTGATATAAAAAGTTGAGTAGATTGAAGTATTTTTGAAATTGAAGTAATGAATTGATGGGTAATGGAGTATGAAATCTAAATATGCAAAATTAATATTCTATTCAACAATGTATTAATTAAACTAAAATTGCATCAAATTGAAATAAGCAAGTTCAAATATGGCAATATTCAAAATGGCAAGTGATTAAATTCGATTAGAAATTAACAATGGTAAAAAGGCGATTCCGGAGTTCGGGATTTCATATTCGAGCTATTTTGGGATTTTAAATTGGTTATCCAATCTTATGAAACTTATGGGTTTTAAGGAGATTAATTCTTAAATCCTTTGAATTCCCTTTCGAGTGAGACAAAGAGTGCCTTAATCAAACTAATCCTACTTTCGTGGAGTTAGAATTAATTAAGACCCATTAAGTTCTTTAATTAATCTGTGAATCCTCTTAATCCTTAGCCTATTTCTAGGTCTAAGTTAATTAAGTCCAATTTCTTGATTATCTATCACAAGGCCTTCTCCTTTCGGTGCTTCAACCGTGGATTAAGAACATCATTTAATGGGATCCTACACTAAGCATGTCATTAAGCATACAAGAAATGAATAAAACTCATTAAGACCACAAAATATCGATTACCCAATCAAAATCCACAAAATATCTCAATTATTACAACCCTTACTCCAGAATCAAAAGTAAACTACTCACTATCCATAATGCTTACAAGATATATTGAGTTTAAATGGAAATAAAGCTTTAATCTAAGCTAAGGAATAAGAGATTAAACACTAGAAATGTAGAAAAATGTAAGGAAAGAAAGAAATCTGCAAATCTTGGTTGAAAATGGTGTGGAAGGTGAAAGTGACTCCTCAAATTCTGCTCAGCCCCTCCTTTTCTTTTCTGCTCCTTGTCTCTACCTCTAAAAATGGGAAAATGAGACTATATATAGCATTTTTCTGAAATGGAGCCCTAAAATGGTATGTTCTAGGAGGAATTATTTGAGGGAATCTCCTGCCAGCTCATTAATGAACTCGTTATGGGACTGCATAAGTGGACTGCATAAGTTATGCACCCCTTATGCGCTTTCACTGGTTCTGAGTCACTTATGCGAAACTGCATGACTTGGTGCATAGGTTATGCACAATTCCGTGAAGGTGCATAAGGGAGGCGAGAATGTGCATAAGCTATGCAGTCTCCTTATGCACATTTCGACTGGTTCTGGAACAGTGATCTTTCTCCTTATGCAGATCTGCATAGCTTATGCGGCAAGTTATGCACAGTTTGGTCAATGCATATTTCAGCTTGAAAACCTGTTTTTGACATCTTTGGCTGTAGAAGACACTCCTCAATGGCAAAATTCTCTTGATCCTTCAAAACACCATTTTTCCTACAAAACAAAGTAAAAATTACAAATTAATGCAAAATTGACAACTATGAAAAACTAACTAATTAACTAATGAAATTAGCTAAAAATGACTAATAATCAAATAAAAATGGTTATAAAATTAGACCTAAATGACTATGCAAAATGTATGCATCAAATACCCCCAAACTCAAGCTTTTGCTTGTCCTCAAGCAAACTTTAAAATGTGATGCAAAAATTTTAGGGGTGCCTTATCCAAAGAACTATGAAAATCACCTATTAAAGTAACTTAACACACCTTCAGCCATACCAGCAATCCATATACCCATCTTTCAAAATGCAAAGAATTTAATGCTTATCCAAGCTTTCACCGCTTAGCCATCAAGTCAATTATCATTCAAAATCCCCAAACCAACAAATCAAAAGAGATAGTCATGCTCAAAAAGAATTCTAGGACAATTGATAACCAAAGTATCTCAACATGGAATGATAGAATTGAATGAATAGATGAATAGTTTTCCAATCCCATAGGCAAATTCCCTACTCCCATCTCTACTAATGTAGCAAGTACTATCAAGAGATCAAAGGTCTTTTTAGGGATGTAATGGGGCCATGGGGTTCAAAATGAGGCTAAGAAGAAAAATGGGTAAAAAGGGTTCAAAGCATGAGAATATTTTCAATTTTGACAACATAAGGTACACCTTTTTATTTTATTACATTTTTTCTTTTTCTCTTCTTTTTTTATATATAAGTGGAGGAGAGAAATACACAATGAGAATTGTCAAGTGCTAGCATAGTTTACAAAACACATAAAAATGAGGGACATTTGATTTTTAAACTTGCATTTTGTATTTTCTTTTGATGATTGTCCCTAAAATTTGCCACCCCCAAACTCATTTCTTTTAATACTTTGGGTGGATTTCTTTCATTTTGAATGGCAATAGTGAAAAGCACATATACTAGCACTTTTACAAGATGACAAGCACTTCTTCTCCCTTTTATTATATATATTTTTTTCTCTTTTATTATTATTATTTTTTTTTAGAAAGTGTACCTAATATTCAATATTATTCTCATGAAAAGGGTTGGAGTGTTTGGTTCATTGGCTAGGTAGCAATAAGGGTTTCAAGAAAAATTAGGAATAAAAAGGTTCAAAGGGGTTTGCAAGGGTTAATTTTAATTAGGAAAAAGGCCAAAGGTTTAAAATGAGAGGGTTTAAATCAAAGAATGCCTAATCATTTCTCTTTTCAAGTATAAGCTGGTATTTCGCCTTGTAAGGTTTAGAAAATTTGTTCTAGGATTGGTAAGACATCATTTGACTACCTTATATCCAATAACTCCCTCTAAACACTTCCATCTCCAAATGACTAGTTGGGTGGCTTTTTGGCTAAGAAGATATAGGCAAGGGATAACACTTCAAAACTTTGCACCTTTTAGGAAACTTTCAATCCACAAACCCAACTAAAGGTAAGTCAAATCACTCTCATAGGCAACTTTTCAATACTCAAGGGATTTGGCAAAAGAATTTAATGCATGATGCATGATTCCTAAAATGAGTAATGCATTAACTAAATGGAGGGAATCTATTTGTATGCAATGTGTACAATTTCTAAATGATGTATAATGTGTGTGTAAATGTGTTATGTATATGTATGTGTGGAAATATATGTAAAATATTTACAATATATGAAAATGAAATGGGATGAGATGTTCCTATACTCAAAATGTGAAAAATGAAGCAAAAATAAAGCAAAAATCAGAATGTGCACCCCCAAACTCAAAATTGGACATTGTCCTCAATGTCTCATGCAATGTGTTATCAAAAGTCAAAGCAAATGGTAATTACCAGGAATTGTAAAGATTAAGAGCAAAAAGAAAGAGTTACCTGGTATGTAGCAGATGAGAATTCAAGATAAAGGGATGCATAAGAAACTGCACAGGTTATGCAGAGTTAAGTGCTGTCCAGAGCATGTGCATAAGTAAGGTGCATAAGCCGTGCGGTGCTGCATAATAGGCAATATATGTTGCATAGGCTATGCAGGACAGTTGCATAAGGGGAATACAACTCTGCAATCTTTGCATAAGTAGCGTAAAGGGTTGCACAGCTATGCAGACGATTGCATAAGGGAAATACAACCTGTGCAGTGTATACAAAAGCTGCTGCATGGGAATTGGCAAGTGAAATGTACAACCAGCAGTAGAAGTATGGAAATATATACAGAGTATGGGCAAATATGCACAAAAAGGCAATAAGTGCAATGAAAATTAAAGAAGACTAATGTAATAGCAATTCAATAAAACTTCAAGAAAAACAGAATTTAAAACAAACTAATTCAAAACAAACAAACATAATTTGAAACAAACTATAAATGTTTGAACATATTTACAAAGAAAAGGTCCTACAAGATTGAACAAAAGTAAAACAGAAGCTAATCTATGTCTATTGTTTTGCCTTTGTCCAAGGATGTTGCTAAGGGGCTGGTGGCTGCTGCCGGCTGTCGAAATGATGGTGCTGGAGGAGGTGATGGAGGTGGGGGTGGCATGCCCAAAAAGATCATGAGTTGCTTCACCATTTCTTTCAATTCTTTCTGCTTCTCCCTGGTTTCCATGACAAGGTCAAATAGGTGATCATGACGATCCTTGAGTGTATCAAGACCAGTGTCAAGCTTCCTATCCACAAAGTAGATATCATCACTAAGCCTGTCAAGGTAAGTGAATAAGGCTTTAGTGTTGAATGCAGAGGGGCTGTGGATGAGGTAGGTTCAGCTGTAGGAGGAATGGGCTGAGCAGAGGCTGCTGGGGTGTCCTGATCAGGCTGAGGGGGTGGGGTAGGTGTAGTAGGGTGTTGTGGGACTGATGTGAAAGGTTGGGTTTCTGGTTGTGCAATAGGCTCGGCCACTGCAGGTGGGCGATATCAAAATATGACAAATTGAACCTGCTTTGGTTAAGTGTGCGATCAAAATATAAAGTGTCCACAAGTGCTGGTATTGAGTGCTCAGAGGATTAAAACCAAAATGCTTGGCTATGATGATGATGAGGCCACCCAAAACAATGTCACCTATGGATTTGGTGGCAATATGCAGCACATGCTCACAAAAGAAATAACCAGGAGAAACCTTAACCTTGTGAAATGCACACCATAACATAAAGAGTTCAGACTTTCCTACAGCACTAGAACTAGTCCCTCTGCCCAATATTGTGCTAGCAATCAGCCTATGAATAAACCTAAGTGCAGGGTCAAGTATTTGAGATGTTTTTGATCTTCCAGCAGAGAAAGTTTGAGGTTGGTTTGTGATGATTCTCCAAAATTGGGCAGCATTCCAAATGCCCTTGTTGGCTACCTCTACTCCAGTATGTGGTACTCTAAATAACCCATCAATTGCAAAACCAAAAATGCTATGAAATTGGTCCAATGACAGCTCTCTATTTTGCCCCAAGCATCTAAATTTCATAATTGGTTTATGGTCTACATCATGCAATTTAAGGGTAGCAGAGAATAAAGAAATAAACTCCAAAACTAGAGTTGGATAAATTATCTCCTGTTTATGCACAAATTCCATCCAACCCATCCCATCAAGATATGCAACTATATTGTCAAATAAACCAAGGGATTGTAGAGAATCGGCAGATATATACCTAGTGGGTTGTACCCTCCTATCCTTGAGTCGCTTAAAAGCTGCCTTTTGAATTGTATCAGGAAGAGGCCAGGGTAGCTTTGATACATGTGAGGTTGCCGAAATTGTCTTTTTGCTGGAAGAGGGTGTGGAGGCTGGAGCTTTTGGCTTTTTGGGTGGCGGTTCCGACAATGGGGTGGGTGGGTCTTTGCGTTTGGACAGAGGAGGGGCAGAGGACATGGGTCGCACAGATTTGGACCGGATTTTACGTTTGTATGTGGTTGGGGGAGGTGGTGGGGGTGTCGCTTGTGGAGGAGAATTGGGAGTGGGGGGTATCATTGACAATGGCGAGACTTCGAGAGGAGAAGCTGGGCGGGAATGGGGAGGGGATTCCATTGCCGATGGAGAAGATGGAGAGATAAGGGCGGAAATGAAAATCGAAGAAGAATGAGAATTAGGGCAAATGTAGTGAGAATCGAAATGGAGAAGAAGGTGTGAGGAGGAGTTATGCCGGAATGAGGATTGTGAGAGAAGAAGGATGAAGTGAATGTGGTTTATCGGGGTGAAGGTGGGAAAGAAAAAGGAAAAAAATTTGATTTAAATGGGTTTTGTGAAAGACTGCATAAGGGGAAAGTGCATGTGCATAGCTTATGCACCAGCTTATGCAAGTGTTGCCTTGTTTTGAAGTTCAGAAAAATATGTCATGCAGAAGTGCATAGGCCATGCACATTGCTTATGCAAGTCTCGGCAACTTTTGAAAATTGGGAAGTGAAGTCATGCGGGAGTGCATAAGTCATGCACTCCCCTTATGCACCTCTCGGCAGAATTGGTTTTTCAGAAAATCGGGTCATGCAGAAGTGCATAGGCCATGCACTCTGCTTATGCACTCTTCAGCAATTTTTGGAATTTGGGTTGGTGGTCATGCAGATGTGCATAGGCCATGCACGTTGCTTATGCACTCTTCGGTGGGTTTTGAGATTCAGAGTATGAGGTCATGCAGAAGTACATAAGCTATGCACTCTGCTTATGCACCCCTCGGCAGGTTTGAATTTTTGGAGTTTCTGGTCATACAGAAGTGCATAGGCCATGCACTCTGCTTATGCAGGTCTCGGCAACTTTGGTTTTTCTAGGTTTCTGGTCATGCAGAAGTGCATAGGTTATGCACTCTGCTTATGCAGACTTCGGCAGAGAGAAAAAACGCAGAATTTGAAGTTGTGCAAATGTGCATAAGTCATGCACTCACCTTATGCAAGTTTTGACAGATATGAAATTTGACAAAATGAGGTTATGCAGAGTTGCATAAGCTATGCACTCTCCTTATGCACTTGCAATAAAGGTGGAAAATGGCAAGAATTGTGGTTATGCAGGATTGCATAAGTTATGCAGTTGCTTATGCACAATTCAACAAAATTAAGATTGCAATGGAACATGATTTGCAAGTGTGAAAAATACCCTAAAATGAAGAAATATAATTCCATGAAGCATAAACCATGAGAAATTTTCACTAAAAACACATCAATATATACAAAGTGTATCAAAAAGGCATCACACAAGCATGTAAAAATGGATCATACATAAAAGACCTTTGAGAACTATGCCATTTTAAGTCAAATTCTACAAATCAACATTTAGCACATAAAACTCCATAAAATCTGTATGAAGTTGCATCTAACCACAAATGAGAAATGAACTCTCCAAGTTTTGCCAAGAGAATGCAATATTTCTACCTTGAATCCTATAACCCAAATAATCTCAAAACTACAAAGATGACCAACTTACCATCATATTAACATTATAAGCACAAGTATTAAAAAGTTACATACCCAACCTCACCAAAAACACAAGCCATTTGCTGCAGACACCCTTTTTGCTGCAGAATGTACTTTTCCTCTGCATAAACCAGATTGCAGCTCCTGCAAAGGTTATGCAGCAAAAACCAATCAGTTCTTTTGAAGGACAAAATTTTCAAGTTAAGAATTACTTCCCCAACAGTTCATCAGCCTTTCTTCATGGAATTACATCTACAAGAGACAAGATTTAACAATGTCAAAATTGAATTTAGGGAGATTTAAGATAAAAACTAAATCAATGAAAATGAAAGTAAATTAGCAAAAGCAAAATAAAAGGACTTGGGATGCCTCCCAAGAGGGCTAATTTATAGTCCTTAGCTGGACTCTTCATGAATTTCACTGAAAAGAGGTGAGGGATTGGAGAGCTTGTAACAGCTTGCTCCTATTATTGGGTCTCCAGTTATGTAATGTTTCAATCTATGCCCATTGACCTTAAAATTCCCAGATTTTTCACTCCAAATTTCTATTGCTTCATAAGGGAAAACCTTAGAAACTCTATATGGACCAGTCCACCTTGACTTAAGTTTTCCAGGGAACAATTTCAATCTTGAGTTGAACAACAAAACTAAATCACCTTCTTTGAATTCCTTTTTCCTCAGATGCTTATCATGCCAAACTTTAGTTCTTTCTTTGTAAATACGGGCACTTTCATAAGCATCCATCCTCAATTCCTCAAGCTCATTAAGTTGTAACAACCTTTTCTCACCAGCTTGCTTAAGATCAAAATTCAAGGTCTGAATGGCCCAATATGCTCTATGTTCTAGCTCCACAGGTAAATGACAAGACTTACCATACACCAACCTAAAGGGAGTAGTTCCTATAGGGGTTTTGTAGGCAGTCCTATATGCCCATAAAGCATCATCTAGTTTGATAGACCAATCTTTTCGAGAATTATTCACTGTTTTCTCCAAAATATGCTTGAGCTCTCTGTTAGAAATTTTAACTTGTCCTGAAGTTTGAGGGTGATATGGGGTAGCTATCTTGTGCACTACACCATACTTCCTCATTAGGCTCTCAAATTGCTTATTACAAAAATGGGAACCCCCATCACTAATTATAGCCCTAGGAGCTCCAAATCTGCTCAAGACAAATTTCTTCAAGAATTTCACTACCACTCTAGCATCATTAGTTGGAGTTGCAATAGCTTCCACCCACTTTGACACATAGTCAACTCCAACTAAGATGTATCTATTACCATATGAAGGAGGGAATGGCCCCATAAAATCTATTCCCTAAACATCAAATAATTCCACTTCAAGAATATTATTTAGGGGCATTTGATCTCTTTTTGACAAATTTCCACTCCTTTGACATTTATCACAATCCAACACAAATTTCCTCACATCCTTAAAAAGATTTGGCCAAAAGAAACCAGCTTGCAAAATTTTACTAGCTGTTTTAGAGATTCCAAAATGTCCTCCATAATCAGAAGCATGGCAATGATGCATAATACTTTGTATCTCCTCTTCAGGAATACACCTCCTTATTAAACCATCACAACATCTCCTAAAGAGTAAAGGATCATCCCATCTATAAAATTTCACCTCATGTAAAAACTTTTTCTTTTGTTGCCATGTCATACCTAGAGGTAAAACTCCACAAGATAGATAATTCACAAAGTCTGCATACCAAGTTAGTTTAGCAACAAGAGAGAAAAGTTGTTCATCCAAGAAAAACTCATCAATAGGGATTTCATCCAATTCTTCATCATCCAATTTCAACCTACTAAGATTATCAGCAACTACATTTTCAGCTCCCTTCTTATCTCTAATCTCTAAATCAAATTCTTGTAACATCAGAATCCACCTAATGAGCCTAGGCTTAGCCTCCTTTTTACGGAGCAAATACCTGATGGCTGCATGATCTGAAAATATAACCACCTTTGAGTCAATAATGTAAGGTCTAAATTTTTTCAATGCAAAGACAATTGCTAAAAATTCCTTTTCAGTTGTTGCATAATTTGTTTGAGCCTCATCCAGTGTTCTACTAGCATAATAAATAGCATAAGCCTTTTTGTCCTTTCTTTGACCAAGAACAGCTCCAATTGCATAGTTGCTAGCATCACACATAATTTCAAAAGGTAGGCTCCAATCAGGTGGTTGCATGATTGGTGCAGTGATAAGAGCTTGCTTCAACCTGCAAAAGGCATCCAAACACTCTTGGTCAAATACAAATGGTGTGTCATTACTTAACAAATTAGACAAAGGTTTAGCTATTTTGGAAAAATCCTTGATAAAGCGTCTGTAGAACCCGGCGTGTCCTAGGAAACTTCGAATTCCCTTGACATTGGTAGGAGGAGCCATCTTCTCTATAACTTCAACTTTGGCTTTATCAACCTCTATTCCTCTGTTAGACACCAAATGTCCAAGCACTATCCCTTCTTGATCCATGAAATGACACTTTTCCCAGTTTAACACAAGGTCAGTATCTACACATCGCTGCAAAACTTTAGAAAGGTTAGCTAAGCATATATCAAATGAAGATCCATAAACAGAAAAATCGTCCATAAAAACCTCCATTATGTCTTCGATGAAATCTGAGAAGATTGCCATCATGCACCTTTGAAAAGTGGCTGGTGCATTACATAATCCAAATGGCATCCTCCTATAAGCAAAGGTTCCATATGGACAAGTAAAAGTGGTTTTCTCTTAATCATTTGGATGGATAGGGATTTGAAAAAAACCTGAATATCCATCTAAGTAGCAAAAGTAAGAATGCCTAGCTAGTCTTTCCAACATCTGATCAATGAAGGGAAGTGGAAAATGATCTTTTCTAGTGGCAACATTTAATTTTCTGTAATCTATGCACATTCTCCAACTAGTCACTGTTCTGGTGGGAATTAATTCATTATTTTCATTTTTGACCACTGTCATTCCACCCTTTTTTGGGACAACATGTACTGGCTCACCTGGCATCACTCGAGATAGGATATATGATCCCTGCATCAAGCAACTTCAAAATTTCCTTTTTAACAACTTCTTTCATATTTGGGTTCAACCTCCTCTGATGTTCAATAGATGGCTTACAATTTTCTTCCAAGATGATTCTATGCATGCAAAAGTGCGGGCTTATTCCCTTAATGTCATCTATGGTGTATCCTAAGACTTTTCTGAATTGCCTCAATACTCTTAACAACTTATCAGCCTCTAAAGTACTCAAGTTTGCATTTACAATTACTGGATAAGTGTTATTAGTGCCAAGAAATTCATACCTGAGCTGAGAAGGAAGTTGCTTAAGTTCTACCTTAGGTGCATCTTCTTCCTTGAATGATGGTTGCTTAGTTTCTGCTTTTTCCTTTTGTGTGAGTTGAAAAACTGGAGCAGAAATGAATGGTGGACTACCCTCTAAGTGTTGAGCATATGCAGCTACATGAGGGTTGTCATAGTCTATGCCTCCTCCATGAACCAAACAATTTTCAAGTGGATCTTCTGGATATTTCTTTCTGAAGTGTTCTTCAACCAGCTCATCAATGATATCAACTCTCAAGCAAGTATCAGCTTCAGAATGATGCTTTTTCATAGTGTTATTAATATTGAAAACCAATTGCTCTTCACCAACCCTAAGAGTCAGCTTTTCTCCTTTCACATCAATCAATGCTCCTGCTGTAGCCAGGAAAGGCCTTCCCAAGATAATTAGAATATTAAAATCTTCCTCCATGTCCAAGATGACAAAGTCAACAGGTATGTAGAATTTTCCAACCTTCAGAGGCACATTCTCCAAAATCCCTTCAGGATACTTAATTGACCTGTCAGCTAACTGAAGAGAAATGTGGGTTGGCTTTAGATCTCCCATATTGAGCTTCTCATAAATGGAAAGGGGCATAAGGCTAACACTAGCCCCTAAATCACATAAAGCTTTTGTAGAACATGATTCCCCTATGTGGCATGGAATTGAAAAACTCCCTGGATCCTTAAGCTTTGGGGGAAGTTTCCTTTGAAGGATAGCACTACATTCTTCTGTCAAAGCTACAGTTTCATCATCTTCAAGTTTCCTCTTGTTTGAAAGAATTTCTTTCAAGAATTTTGCATAAGAGGGCATTTGTGAAAGAGCATCAACAAAAGGCACATTTATGTAAAGTTTCTTCAAAACTTCTAAGAACTTCCCAAATTGCCTATCAAGCTTGGCTTTGTGAAATCTTTGTGGAAAGGGAAGCTGTGGCTTGTAGGGTTCAGGAGGTATATATTTCTCTTCTTTCTCTTCAATTTCCTCTTTACATTTTTCTGCACTCTCTTGTTTTTCACTCTCATCAGTATTTTTCTCATTTTCTCTCTTCTCATCATTTTCACTCTTCTCGTATTTTTCACTCCTCTCATTATTTACAACTTTCCCACTTCTTAAAATAATAGCTTGACATTGCTCTCTTGGGTTTTCTGGTTGACTTGGCAGTTTTCCAAAAGATTTAGCACTTGAGGAAGATGCTTGTTGTGCAATCTGGTTTTCCAGCATTCTGTTATGTGTTTGCATCTGTTCCAGCCTTGCTTTCATCTCTCTCATCTCCTCATCATGCTTATTTTGGTTAGCAAGAATCTGTTGCAATAAAGCTTCAGTGGTGGAATTTCGTTCTTGCTGTTTTGGTGGAGGGTTCATATTTTTCTGCTGAAAATTAGGCAGTGGTTGCCTATTTTGCTGATATGGAACTCCTTGTTGCTGATGTGGTTGAAAATTCTGATTTTGAACTTGATTTTGCTGATTTCCCCATGAAAAGTTGGGATGATTCCTCCAATTTGGATTGTAAGTTTGAGAGTAAGGATTCCCCATTTGCTTATTTCCATAATTACCAACATATGCTGCTTGTTCTCCATAATCTACTCCATACCGGTAGTTTCTTCGCATAAGCCACTTGTTGTGAACTTCCAGCTGATGATGATGAACTAACCAACATACTCAAATCTTCCATCTTCTTAGCAAGGACATTTGTAAGTGCATCAAACTTTGCATTAATCATGTTGAATGGATCAAGATCATACATTCCAAAGACTTGCCTCTTTTGAGTTGGAGCTGGTCCTCTTGGACTACTCCAAAGATGAGTATTCTTTGCAATTTTCTCCAATAGCTCATAAGCTTCATCTTCATGCTTTATAATAAATTCTCCTCCTGTTTGAGCATCAATAATTCCTCTGATTGCAGGAGTGACATTTGTGTAAAAATTCTGATTTATCATCCATTTTGGAATGGCATGATGTGGGCATAATCTCTCTAATTCCTTCCATCTCATCCATGACTCATATAGAGTTTCATCTTCTCTTGGTCTGAAAGCTGTCATTTGATTCCTCAATTCTTGAGTTTTTCCAGGTGGAAAATATTGTGCAAGAAATGCATCGGTGAGTTGCTCCCAATTTGTGATGGAGTTGTGAGGTAAAGAGTCAAGCCAATCCAATGCTCTATCTTTTAAAGAGAATGGGAATAGCTTCAATCTTGCTGCATCATCTGACACTCCAGGTTGTTTTTGCATGTCACAAATCATAGCAAACTTCTTCAGATGAGTATGTGGATTTTCAGAAGGATGCCCTCCAAATTGAGAATTCTGAATCATTTGAAGAACTCCAAAATCCATCTTGTAACTATTTGCATCAATCCTTGGTCTTGCTATGCTCTCTCTCAAGTCATCAAAACGTGGAAAAGCATGATCCATCATACTTCCCCTAGGCACATTAGCATTAACAACTTCTTCACCTTGGGCTGCATTTTCGTTGTTTCGATCATTTCCAGCATTACCAACACCAATTCTAATCCTCTCATCAGCCATGTCTGCTTCTAATTCAGTTTCTCTCAATGCTTCTTTCTTTTTTCTGGTTTCTTTCTTGTTGGCCTTACAAAACTTTTCAATTTTTGGATTGAACAATAAGGTTGTGTCACTTGAGCTTCTAGCTCTTCTCATAAAAGGTTAGAAGTACCTAAAAAAGAACAAACAAACACAAAATGAAAAGATAACAAAGAAAATAAAACTAAAATAATCAAGAATTCAATCTTAAACAAACAACTCCCCGGCAACGGCGCCAAAAACTTGATGCGTCCCTACCGCAAGTGCACGGGTCGTACAAGTAGTATAGAAAAGATATCGATCCCACGAGGAGTTGTGTTAATGATTGAATTTTTGATATAAAAAGTTGAGTAGATTGAAGTATTTTTGAAATTGAAGTAATGAATTGATGGGTAATGGAGTATGAAATCTAAATATGCAAAATTAATATTCTATTCAACAATGTATTAATTAAACTAAAATTGCATCAAATTGAAATAAGCAAGTTCAAATATGGCAATATTCAAAATGGCAAGTGATTAAATTCGATTAGAAATTAACAATGGTAAAAAGGCGATTCCGGAGTTCGGGATTTCATATTCGAGCTATTTTGGAATTTTAAATTGGTTATCCAATCTTATGAAACTTATGGGTTTTAAGGAGATTAATTCTTAAATCCTTTGAATTCCATTTCGAGTGAGACAAAGAGTGCCTTAATCAAACTAATCCTACTTTCGTGGAGTTAGAATTAATTAAGACCCATTAAGTTCTTTAATTAATCATGAATCCTCTTAATCCTTAGCCTATTTCTAGGTCTAAGTTAATTAAGTCCAATTTCTTGATTATCTATCACAAGGCCTTCTCCTTTCGGTGCTTCAACCGTGGATTAAGAACATCACTTAATGGGATCCTACACTAAGCATGTCATTAAGCATACAAGAAATGAATAAAACTCATTAAGACCACAAAATATCGATTACCCAATCAAAATCCACAAAATATCTCAAATATTACAACCCTTACTCCAGAATCAAAAGTAAACTACTCACTATCCATAATGCTTACAAGATATATTGAGTTTAAATGGAAATAAAGCTTTAATCTAAGCTAAGGAATAAGAGATTAAACACTAGAAATGTAGAAAAATGTAAGGAAAGAAAGAAATCTGCAAATCTTGATTGAAAATGGTGTGGAAGGTGAAAGTGACTCCTCAAATTCTGCTCAGCCCCTCCTTTTCTTTTCTGCTCCTTGTCTCTCCCTCTAAAAATGGGAAAATGAGACTATATATAGCATTTTTCTGAAATGGAGCCCTAAAATGGTATGTTCTAGGAGGAATTATTTGAGGGAATCTCCTGCCAGCTCATTAATGAACTCTTTATGGGACTGCATAAGTGGACTGCATAAGTTATGCAGTCCCTTATGCGCTGATCGATTCTGAGTCACTTATGCGAAACTGCATGACTTGGTGCATAGGTTATGCACAATTCCGTGAAGGTGCATAAGGGAGGCGAGAATGTGCATAAGCTATGCAGTCTCCTTATGCACATTTCGGCTGGTTCTGGAACAGTGATCTTTCTCCTTATGCAGATCTGTATAGCTTATGCGGCAAGTTATGCACATTTTGGTCAATGCATATTTCAGCTTGAAAACCTGTTTTTGACATCTTTGGCTGTAGAAGACACTCCTCAATGGCAAAATTCTCTTCAGTCCTTCAAAAACACCATTTTTCCTACAAAACAAAGTAAAAATTACAAATTAATGCAAAATTGACAACTATGAAAAACTAACTAATTAACTAATGAAATTAGCTAAAAATGACTAATAATCAAATAAAAATAGTTATAAAATTAGACCTAAATGACTATGCAAAATGTATGCATCACTAAACATTTGTTATATTATAATTTTAAGGAAAAGTGTTAATTAGGGTTTAAAAATACTTTCAATTATTACAGTTTAATATTATATTTTTTAATGAAAAGAATTGTAAAGAATCATAAATAAAAAAAAAGGGCAAAGGAAAGATTCGAAACCTTAATCCTCTACCTTATGCTTGGGAGCATGTGCAATCGGGCTATTAGCTTTCATCCGCTTTTCAAATCAACGAAAAAATATATATACATATATAAAGAACGTATTGTGTTAGCTGTGCTTATAAATGGAAAAAAATAATATCTAATATAGAGAGGGCTTAAACCTTGAACCACGCTGAGATGAATGCTTCTATGCTAATTAGGCTACTTGCCCTCATCCAACATTTTATTGCATGAAATATATATATTATACAAGCTCTAATGTGTGTGTTTGTATATATATATATAATATTTTTTTTTAAAATATAAATTTTATTTGTTAAAAGTATATATCATGTCAAGTAATATTTATTTTTACATTTATATCTATCTATATTCATATAATTTGTAAGTAAATTATTTAAATAACGATAATAGTGGTGATTGTAAACCATGCATGGTGATTTGAGTGTTTATGGAGTATATATGATTTAAAATATATATAGTGAAATTTATATCATATTTTAATATTTTATATACTGAAAAAATATAAATATAACTAGTTTGACTGTCACCCTACCTACACTAATCAACCACCACCATTATTATCACTCTAACGCCACTATCAAATTTCAAATCAATTTTAATATGATACTTACTTTAATATCAATATTTATTGTTATAATATTTAATTTCATTTTTGAAATGCTATTTACTTCATTTCAATTAATATATATCAAATTTATATCATATTTCAAGTTAAAAAAAATAAATATAACTTATAGTATAACTTATCATTAAAAATCAATATATCTTATCATATAACAAATATATTATATGTAATAACTTATAGTATACAATATCTCTAAATTTGTATATTTTTCATAGTATTAATTTTTAGAGTTTCAAAAACTGCTAGCATCTTAATTTGACATTGAAAAATGTTGTTTGGTAAGTGGATATTAAATGAAGAGATTTTATAGTCAAGTGGCTTATAAATGAGCTAAATGGCTCACAAGTCACCATAAATGACTCATATATTAAAAGGATAAAATGATAATGAATTTCAATTTAATTATTAATATACCATTTTGAGCTAGCTCAATTTGAACTGTGTAGCATTTTTTATCAGGATTTTAATAATTTATATTATAATTAAAAGAAATTTTAATTTTCAATTAATGCTATAATTGACAGCTGTTTGCCAGAGAATCCTTAATCCCCGCATACAAATACAAAAATACTGACAATTCTTAGGGGCATTAATGATCAAAGTTGACTGCTCGTAGAGCATTCATGCACTTGGAGTAGAAGAAAAAGAAGAAGATGAGGAAGAAGCCATCAAGCTTTGAACGAGCCTTGTGGGATGTTTAAAGTTTTACTGCTCAAAAACAAAATTAATTAATATTAATTAATTAATTAATTAATCATGATCTAAACCTTTACCCAATAGATAGTATCATGTATCATCCAAACCCTCAGTCTCAGGTCTAAATTGAAGCCAAAAACATCACTGTTGAGAAGTGCATGAACAAAGGAAGCTCTGCCCACCAATCACCATATCATTAACAGACCAAGTGTGGGGAAGAGTGTATCCCTCCAAACGACACATTTTCATTTGATTTAACCCATGAAATATAGTTTTGAAATGAACCCATTTCGAGATTTTAGCTTTAGCTTTAGCCTTTAGGGACACAATTATTTTTTGTGTCTAGTTTTAGAGGCTTAAATTGTATTTGTACCCTTTGATTAGTTGCAGCCCTAGCCATAAATTCATGCACTTAGATAGCTTGATATGATCCTATCAATATCCTAATTTTTATATTTATATTTATAATTTAATTTATTAATAAAGAATAAATGAAATTTTAGAAATATGATGCTAGCTAGTCTACTGATTTAATTGATCCCAAGTAGAAAAAGGCAAAAATAACTAGAAAACAAATTTATAGTGAGCATCTTTGAATAGTGGTACGTGAGTAGAAACCAGAATTCAACACTTTTGTATTTAGCGAATGGTTTGTTCATGGCTTCATGCTATGAATTAGCTTTGTCATATAAGAACTCCTAGAATTATGGGGTAGTTTTAATAAAAGTCTCATCATTTAAAGCCTTAAAATCAAGTGGCTTTAAATACAAATACGAGTTGAAGCAAGGTTAGTGGCTAGCATTGTGTTGCATTTGCATAATTACAAATGAGTAGTATTTGTTTCGCTTCGAGGTCACCTAACCTTTTAAGTTTCAACTTCTAGCAATGTCTAAGGAAGGGATGACGATCGACTTATCGGCTATAGAATATCGCTTTCTCCTTTGAATTGAAGGTCTTCTGCTTCTTGGTTTCTGATTCTCAATTCTCACACCCCAGCAGCCACCGCCGCACCCGCGACGCCATCACTGGTAATGGAAAGCCAAGCGGCGGTCAAATTCTTTAATTTGCGAAGACTTTAGCGGCTCTCTTCCTTTCAAACTCTTGGATTTTATTACTCCCGCGTATAAACATATAACAAGTGGCAATTCTTGGCATTATCTGTCTCCTTTTTATTACAATTTTTTTTTTATAAAAAACAAAAATATTTCATTAACTGAAAATAACGTAAAGTCATGAAGTACAAATTAATATATTGTTTGTTTTTTATAAATAAAATTAACTAGAGGATTTGAAAGTCTATTTTTATGTATTAAAGGGTAATTTTTATAGTTCATCTGAATTTTACTCTATATTTTATTTTATTTTTATTCATTAATTTTAATTTATTATTAAAAAATTTAAAAATTTTAATTTTACTTTATAAAAATCTCTTTTAACTTGCTATTTAAGTTAAAAAAAATAAAATTACTTAAGTTAAAAAAAAATTTACCTTTCCACTTCAAATAACTAGCTATTCCAATTACCATATGAATTTATCATAAAAATATCAATGTCATTATAAAGATTTGCTTCTTAAGAAGGTAAAAAATTTACTTTTCATTAAAAAGTGGTAAAACTATATTTATAAATATCACATTATTTTTGAAATTTACAATTACATATTAAAGAGATTTTTTTTATAAAATAAAATTAAAATTTACGATTATTTTAATAATAAATTAAAATTAAGGGATAAAAGTAAAATACAGGATAAAATTTAAAAATCAATTATAAAAAATACCTAACGAGAGAGAATTTAATTTTAATATAAATGGTTAGTTTTAATTTAATTATAATATAATAATTAATAATATCTCCAATTAATAGCAATAAATAAAATATAATGGTATTCGTTTTGCAATTAATGTCGGTCAAGATTAGGATGTGCACACCCTAAGACGATACATATCATCAACAATCCACAGAAGCTGGTGGGGCTGTGTGTTTCAAACCCTGCACATCATTGTTTAATATTTTGATGTCATGCAACCTACAAGCAGGGAACATGATTGGATTTTCATGACAAACTTGATTATCATTTCACTTCACAATACGTTAAAATTCAGAAAATTAGTGTAATGTATAGTGAAGTGATTTAACCTATATTTTATCCAGAGATGGAAGAAAAACTCAGATGCCCATGTCGTAAAATTAATTTATATGGTAAAGAATATTATTGAATCCTGCAAACAGCCTAGGTTTAGTTGATTTCTTCGTATAATTATGGATAAATGAAGGATTTCTTTATTTGTTAACATGATTTTTTTTTAAAAAAAAATTTATGATGAAATGTATTTCCAAGCAAATTAAATGGCCCATAACATATTATATCATCACGAGTAGGACCATCTTCACGTGAAGACCATACCCATCCATGAATACTTAATTAGCCGCCTCTCCCTCTCTTGAAATTGCTATGTGGTCTTTCCACTTAGTGCTTTGGGGGTCCTCCTTATATATCAAAGGACCTTATCAAAGTCTTTAACATCAAAGGACTTTTGTACTATAAAAAGAGCAAATGAACCCACCAATTTCTTAACCAATTTCCACTCAACAATCGCTTTTCCAAGTTCCCTCTCATTTCTCAACCCCAAATAGCATGGATTTCTTCCAATCCCAAAGCCAACAAAAACACCTTGCAAAGAATAGCAACAAAAGGAGGCTAACACAAGACCAAGTGAGACTTCTAGAGAGAACCTTCACCACCAACAAGAAGCTTGAGCCTGAGCTCAAGCTCCAACTAGCAAATCAACTAGGTGTGCCTCCAAGACAAGTTGCCATTTGGTACCAGAACAAGAAAGCCAGATGGAAGACACAAAGCTTGGAGCTTGACTATAATACAATCCAAGTGAAGCTAGAAAATGCATTGGCTGACAAAAGGAGATTAGAGAAAGAAGTGATTCAGCTTAGAGAGGAGTTGAGGAAGGCTCAAGAAATGGTTTTTGCTTTCAACCAAGGAGTAGTTCCTTCTCATCCTCATCATTTCCATCCTCCTCCTCCTCTTAATGTTTCTTGCAACTCTTCTTGTGATGAAGGAGGTGGTGGCTCTAGCTTGCATGAAGATGTGAATGGTGAGGTTTTGCAACTCGATGAGCTTTATGCTTGTTTAATTGGTCCTGGTGGTGGTGGATCAACCTGGGGTTAGTGGGTATGTGACCAAAGTAGACTACGTACTCTTTCCTATAAAAACCATGGGTGTGTACTGCTTGGAATTGAAGCACCCTCTCCAGATTTTGGATTGACACTTGAGCAGGTGGTGTGTTGAAGAAATTAAAGCTTGTTTTAATTTAGGAAGAATTAATGTTAATGACGCTTGTGAATTTTAATTAATGGCAATTGATGTTAATTATAATTATTAGTCTACTTCATATATATGTTGAATGTGATTACAAGTATTGCTTCATAATATAGATGGTGTAAAGATTTAAATTCAGAATATTTTCTTTTACCTTCAAAAATTTTTAATTTATAATAGAAAAAATTATAGTAAACTCTTTGATGTAATGCAATCAATTCATGCTGACTAAATATGGCTATTTTTCAACTCACAATTACTTCTTCCCTTTCCATATGGAAAAGTAAAATTAAGCAAGTGGACTCTTGGTGCTCAGTCACAGTACTAATGCTTCATTGTCAAACAAATCCAATTTTCTTTCAACTACTTGCCTAATATATAGAAGGTTAATTCTTCAGGTGGGGAGAGGAGCCTAGAGGGGAATTAATGGAATGAACTTGATTCTATAACTTCACATCAGTTTGACCTATCAATAATATACATGTGGGGCTTTACTTTGACCAAATTGAAAGTTAACTTTATACATAATAGATGAAAATTTTGGATAATCCACCCTTCCAATTTTTAATTAGAATATGCAATTTCCTTAATATTATGCTCTATATCTAATTATATTATTACTTTTTTTACCATATGAAGTCCTAAAGTAGCCATTTACAATCATATACGTGCATACATGTAAAATAAAAACTAAGGAATTTACAAGAAGATTAAGCCGTTCAAATTAATAATTTGAAAGGTTAAAATTAAAAATTAAGTTGCAGCAGCAGCTTGAATCCTGTCACCTGCCATGCCAATGATTTCAGATTTTAGTGCTACTTGCAATGCCATGATTTTGAGGGAATTGGGAAGTCCCTCTCAAAATTTATTATCGCATTCTTTTTCTTTGGACTTAAGGGTTAGGAAAGCAACATGTCGTCTCTTCATGACTTAATTAGCTAGATCAATAATTTATTATTTTATTTTATTTTTATTATTAAATTAGAATTACTGAATTAATCAATTCATAATTATTAACAAAATAAATACAAAGTTTGGTGATAATATAAACTATTGCAACAAAACCGAGCTGAAAAGCAACCGAAACGATATTAACAAAATTTCTCGCGAAATGGTTAACATTATTAAAACGGCGAATTTTATGTGCGTTTGTAACTCCAAACTCCAAAGCCCAAGGCTCAAGCCCTTTTCCCTTCCATACTCAAACTCTCTCCAACCAAAATGCCCTGAACACATATCTCACCGCACCTCCACACACAGAACCGGTCATTGAAACACCGGTTCGGCTAAACCCACCCACCGTACATGGCATCGATCTCAGCTTTGTGTCGCGGTGGCGCTTTTGAAAGAATCAGAAACGTGCCGAAAGCTAGTCTCTCGTTGCTGTAATGTAAGTCGTAACAAATTTCCGCTCCACTTTTCCGTCGTGATGATTCCATTTCCAAAATTAGTTTATTTGCTGTCGAAAATAATACGTTGATGCAATTTTATTTTGGCTTCCCGAATTTTTATGCACTCATTTTTAAACCACTGAAAGGAAAAAAAAAAAAAAAAATTACCACCAACTAAAATTTCGTTAGTATTTGCTGATGCTGAAAGGCCTAATTGAAAAATTAAAATATGAAATAAATTTTACATACGAAACAGTTATGAAATAATTACTGATGATAATTTTGCGTAGTAAAGTTGGCATTAAATATGAGCGGTAATAGTTGTGTAAAAATATATTAATGAATTGCATTGTTTGTGTTTTTTTTTTTAAATATTAAATGTCTAGAATATAAATTATCAATGAAATATAATATTAATTAAAATGTAAAAATATAATATAATATTAAATATTTATAAAAAATACTTTTTTTTTTCAAAAATTACCAATTAATAGAGTTTGATGGGCAATAATATTGAAAAACTTAAGCAATGAAATTTAATAATATACCAATGAATTATTTTTTTGATATATTAAATATTGTTTTATAATATAAATATATTTAGGAAATAATACAGATAACTTTGTGTCATTGGTATTATTTATTTATAATAGAAATTTAATATTTTTATTATATATGTAGACATCGTATTATATAATTGAACAAAATCAAATAGAAAAATTCAATTTGTCTCATTCAAATTAATGATTTGAATTATAAAATAAAATCAAAATAAGAAATTCTTATTTTTGTGAAAAAATATAAGCAATTGGTCATGAAACAATGGCCATGTGAAAAAAAATAAGTCCAGCCCCTCGTGAAACATTGGCCAAAAAACAGAAAGGAAGAAGGCATGCATGGCCATGGGTCTATGAAACTGCAAGGAAGATAAGCAATTGGTCTTTGTTTGCGATGGATTGAGGAGCCAATAGTCGAGGATTGAGAAGGCGAGGATGATGGTAAATCAAGGAATCGATAGTCGAGATTGAAAGGTATGATTAATGAAACAAAGAAGAAGAAGATTGGAGTGAGGTGAGATTGAAGTTGGAGGTGCTAAAGAAAGAAGTAGAACTTCCCCATAAAAAGATATCTCCTTCAAAATAGGCCAGTCAAGCAAAGAAGATTGCAATTAGGGGTGGGCATTTGATTCAAATTGAATCGAATCGAATTTAATCAAATCAAATCATAAAAATTAAATTATATATTTTAGAAATCGAACCAAATCAATATAGATGAAAATCAAATTGAACTGAACCGCTCTATTTCGATTTGGTTTGATTCAAATCGATCAGTTTTGATTTTTGATTAATTTTTTAATTTATAAGTGATTTTAAAATTTTTTGATCTGATTTTAACTTTGATTTAAACCTAATAACCATTAATCAATAAAAATAAATAATTTATATATATAAAATTACATACAATTCATAAATTCCCTATAAAAATAAATCAATTCAAAAAATTAATAAAACTATTCAGTTTAGTTTAATTGATTTTTCCTCTTTAAAATCGAATTTGATTTGGTTCGGTTCAAATCGATCAGTTTTATTTTTGATTAAATTTTTAATTTAGACGTGATTTTTAAATATTTTGATCTAATTTTAACTTTGATTTAAACATAATAACCATTAATCAATGAAATTAAATAATTTATATATATAAAATTACATATAATTCATAAATTCCCTATAAAAATAAATCAATTCAAAAAATTAATAAAACTATTCAGTTCAGTTTAACTGATTTTTTCCTCTTCAAAATGGAATCCAATCGAAATAACAGAAAATTTTATAATATAAAATCGAATCGAATTATCAAATTAAGACTATTTAGTTTGAACCAAATAATACTCACCCCTAATTACAACAACCTAAAGAGAGACTTTTAACCTATGCATATACCAATGGAAACTGGGAGAAGAATGACAGAGTTTCAGCTTTTCAATTTTATATAGCCTGTAAAAAGATCGGTGCCCATAGATGACCACAACCACTCTTTTGAGATGCCATATATGTAAGGAAATCCTCGAAACAAACTTGTACCCACTGAGAGAACATGTAGATCTATAGAACATACAATTCCTCCATTTGAATGGGATATGTTTGATAGAACGAGAAATTATGACAAACATACCCCATCCAAAAAGGGAAACTAAACTCTTTAGATTTGAAGACTACAATAAAATAAAATAAAATAAAACATATAAACAAAAGAGATAGAGGGGAAGGGTCTACGGCCAAAAGGTCATACCTCCCTCCAAACTAAAACTAAAAAACTAGGTTTGAAGCTCTAGAGAGAAGGGAGAGGCTTTGGATTAGAGGGAAAGCCATTTTTTTTTTTTTTTCCTGAATTGGAAGTAAGCGTTACGTTACAACATATATTTGTTATCCATTTGTTAATGTCATTATCATAGCTTAGGCTGAACGTCGCAAAAGGACACCTAGTTTGAGTGGAAAATCTGTCCTCTCCACTCCATCATATCAAATTTTAATTTTTTATTTAATGCATAGTTAGTTTTTTTTTTAATTAATTCCAATTAAAATTTGAATAAATGTGTGTACAAATAAAGAGATAAAATTATTAAAAAATTGCAAATTCTTATATATATAATTTATTATTTATATTTGCTATATTAAAATTATAAGTATAATTATATCAAACTAATTAATGAAAAGTCTAAAACTACTGAACGTAAAGCCTAAAAATTATTAAACTTTATCTGTAACTCTATTCCTAATAATGGTATTAATTTATTTATTTATTTTTTTTATTTTGTTACTTATATAGAGAGTGAGAGAGTTAAACATAGACATCTCAAATTCAACAGATGTACAGCTACTATGTACTAAATTTAAATTTATTAATGTTATTAATTCATATTTAAATTTAGCTAACCTAACTATTCCTTAATATATTTAATAATGTATACATATATTCTGTATAAATATTTCAATTTTACTGTGCTTTTATTACTTTTTTTAGAGTTTTGCTTTCTTTTTCATGGATTTAGTATGTTCAATTCACCAACTAAAAGTAACTGAGTAATCCAAATTACATACCATATAATATTGGTAACTATGCACATTATTTTTCATATCTTCTCCATATAATATTGGTAACTATGCACTTTGTTTTATTTAATTGATCCATTTCAAAATAAAATAATATACTTTTTTTTATCACGAAAATAAAGAACACACACATAATAAGTTCAGTGATAAAACTATATCATTATTAAAATCATGATAATTTTAATAAAATTTTTATTTTTATATAAATTTAATATACGCACTCTTCATAAATGATGTATGACGTCGAAATGTCAATCTACTGAACTCATACATAATTTTTATTTTTTTTATTGAGAAGATAAAAATTTTACACATTATATTTATATTTAATATTAAAAATAAATTATTATTAAAATTATAATAATTTTAATAAAATTTTTATTTTTATATAAATTTAGTATACGCACACTCATATAGATGATGGGAGAAATGAAAGCGTCATTATTATTGTTATTATTATTCTCAAATATTAAAATTAAATGATAGAGCCGTTGGCCTTTAACTATACCTTCAAATTTTGGGCTACTTTATTTAAGCCTTTTAGCCCCCAACTTATTTGGCGGCAACTTGTGCTGGAAAATTATCAATATATCTCTTACCCACATCTACATGCACTTACTTCCATTTCATATCCCACTCTCTTCTCTCTGCGTATTTCACCTCCTCAAAAACCAATCTTCAATTATCACCTATTATACTCTTTTCTATAAAAAAAAAAATAATTTTAATATTATTAAATTAAAACTCATTAATTACTTGAAATAATATTTAAATTGAATGATAAACTCATAAGATATGTTTCTCTATCTAAATTTAAATTATAATACTAGTTGAAATGATAATCTTAAATATATTTTACAGAAAATTATAAGTTAATTTTAAATTATATAAAAAATTATAAATATTTTTATAAAAAATAATTTAACTTTTGAAATTTTTTTATATTTTATTTAAATTATTGTTAAATTGAAATAATACAAAACAATTCCGTCCCTTGAAATTTATTTTATTAATAAAATAGTTAGTTAATTTAATTATATAAATATAAAATATTAAAAAGTAATTAAAAATGACATGATTTTAATGGTTTTAAATAATTAATAAATAAATAATATATTTTTTAAATTTTAAACAATAAAAAATTAAATATATAAATATAAATTTAGATGAATTAATAAAATAAAATTTAAGTATGTGATTGTTTTAAATTATTTTAAAATAAACGGTACTTTAATTCAAAAGACTAAGTACTTTAATGAAAAGACTATTTTATTTAATGAAAAATTACATTATTTTTCTTAAAAAATATAAAAATTAATCTTAAATTTCATAAAATTTAAAAATATCTTATAATTGACTTTATATTTTATTGGATATTGTGTTATAAATAAGGAGTATAAATGTAAAAAAAAAGGTGGGAGCCTAAATTTTAGGCTTCATTTGTTTTTTTTGAAATATTTTTTAAAAAAAATATAATTTTTTGTACTTTTAATGTTTAGTAAACCTAAAAAGAGGTTAGGGAAATTTTTTTTTTAAATAGAGAAAGTTATTTTTTAAAATTTAATAATTTTATTAAATTTTAAATATTTTTATATATGTATGATATAATTATATATTATTTATTTAATATTATACATAAATATTTTTTTATATATAAGTTATTCGTAAAATGCTTAATTTAGTTTCTATATTTAATGGAAAAGTTTAATTTATTATTTTTTTCTAAATTAATGTAAAAATTTTATTTTAAGTTTAATTTAATTTAAAAATTAAAATTTAAGAATTAAATTTTTTAATTTCTTAATTTTATGCGTAAATTATTTTCCGCGAAGAAACAAATCCTTTTTACTTTGTTTAGGGGCAAAAGTATAAAATCGCGTGTGTTCACCTAAATATTTAGCGCGTGGTGACAACCCTAAAATATCAGGGTAAAAGCACTATTCTCTCTGAATTTTCCTTCGAAGTAACAGCAAAAGAGAGAATCGAGAGAGAGAAACAAAGAGAAAAAACGATTTTTTTTTTATTTTATTTTCCGTTTCCCCAAATCTTCACGAAGCGCTATGAAAAGCTTCCACACAAATGGATTTCTAGGGTTGGTATCGATTCCAAATTACAATTTCATTCGCAACTCGAACCGATTCAGCTCGGCGATAACCCGGTGAGTTCGCCGAGTTACTGCTCAGTCTTAATGATTTTCTTTCCACAGTCCAAACGCCAACGAGATCTGTAAATCCCCATATGCTTTAAATTCAGATATATTACCTCTACGTGAAGTTTATAGATAAGGATATCAGTATTCGGGCGTAAAAATTGTTCTTGTCATGCAATTGAAATCGGCCTCGGATTCTTCACAGAAGCGAAGGGATTTTAGCCCGAGAGGAACTAGGCTTCGAAAGAAGCATAAGAGACTCGATGCCATATGCGAAAACGTTTATAATCAAAATCATAGTGAATCCAACGAGGGAAGAGGAGAGTCCACCCAGGATGCCAATTTGGAGCTGCGTCGCAGCTCACGAGTGCGGCGGGCACCGGTTGTGCTCGATGTCTCACCTCCTCCTGTCAAAAAGCGCAGGAAGATTGGTAAGAATGTCAATTTGAGTGTTAATAGAAATGGTGGTAGTGTTAGTCTAGGGAGTGTTAAAAGGGAAGATAGTGAGAGATTAGAGGATTTGGATACTCCAGGGAGTTGGAGATCGCGGTTGAGATCAAGGGGTAGGAATGTGGCGACTAGAGAGAGAGGCGAGACAAGTGGGAGAAGGAAGCTTTTTGATGAAATAGAGACGACGGAAAGTGAATTGGCTGGGAATAAAGGATATTTGGATGGTGAGAAGATGATGGTTGTGAGATCAAAGAGGCCAGGGAGGGTAAAGGCAGTAAATGGTTTGGGGAATGAAATGAAAGCGGGTGGAACATGTGGTCTTGAGGATGTGAATGAGAAGGATGAGGGTAAAGAGTGTATAAGGAATGATGAGAGTGAGAAGGATGAGATTCGGGTGGCAGAGAATGAGGCCAAGGAGGGCATGGCAGTTTTAGGTAGTGAAATAGGCAGTGGAAATGATGGGGAGGTAGGGGGGAATGATGCTGATGAGAGTATGGAAGTTTCAGTTGCTGCAATGGGTGGTGGAAATGAGGTGGAGGTAGTGGATGATGGTTCTGCACTGTTAGGATCAGATGAAGTGAATGAACAAGAGCAGAAAGAGAAATTGCATGATTTGGAGTTGAAGAAGACCCCGGATGGACATGATAATGTGGAATATGTAGAGCAGAGTGACAAAGCGGAGGATTTGGAGAATGGGATGGATTTGAAAAATGAAAGAGAAGTTGTTGAAGTTGATGGGGCACTGGTAAATGAGGTGGAGGATCCTGATGAGGAAGGACATGCTGAGGTTAATGAAATTCCCTTGGAAGTTGAGAAAGATGCGAAGGCAGACAAATTGAATCATGATTTGCATACTCTTGATAGGCCACGGATTAAACAGGGGAGACGGTGTGGTTTGTGTGGATGTGGTAATAATGATGGTAAGCCACCTAAGAGGTTGGTTCAAGATGCTGGTGAAAGTGAACGTGAGACATACAGTGGCTCATCAGCGTCAGAGGAGCCCAACTATGATGTCTGGGATGGATTCGGTGATGAACCAGGGTGGCTTGGACGCCTATTGGGTCCTATAAATGACCGATATGGTATTGCTGGAATTTGGGTTCATCAACACTGTGCTGTATGGAGTCCAGAGGTGCAGTTTCTAAACTGAATTTTGTTATCTATCTAATATATCTCCTGCTTTGCTTGGTAAACCGTTATTATTTCTCATACTAATTGTTAGAGTTACTAAAATTTTCTTATAAGTTTCCTTTATTTTTATCATTTCCTTCATTAGGTTGTATTAGATATGTGTCAAATAGGAATTGTTATTTGTATGGGGATTATTGTATTTAAAGAATGCTCTGGTGGTGTTGCTTGCCCTATGTTGTTGATGCCGTCCTTAGATGAGGTATTATCCTGTTTCTGCAACAATCTATCATAGATTTTATTCTCTTGAAAGCTTTTGGTGTTCTTAAAGACTGATCAATGCAGACTCTCCTTTATTGATTGTCTTATTTTTTAGCTCCGTTGTGGAGTTTTTTTAATTTTATTGTAAGGAAAGCTAATATGGGCTTCTATGAGCGTGTGAATAGAATATTAAATATACTTCTGATGTCATCATGACACATTAATGTCCCAAAGCTTGTTTTGATAGAGTTGTAAATTTTCCTGAGGATGAACATTATCATTGATATTGCTAACAAAATGCTTGATTTAATAAGCCTTTTCTAAAAGTGTATATATATATATATATATATATATATATATATATATATATATATATATATAACATTATTGAACATGTTATTTTAGCATTAATTGTTCAGTTTGAATATTGTTGTGTGATAATGTTTTATAGCCCATCAATAAAAGAGTATGGTGTGCAATTCATCACTTAGTCATTAAAAAACGCAATTCACCAGGAAAGGTGTGTTGAATTCATGTTCAAGTATACAGTTTTTTACTGCAAAAGTACAGGTTTGATTCAATATTTAAGAAAGCTCAGTCTGTGTTGGTTTTCATATTCAGAATATATGTAAACTTCATATAGGTGAAAACCTCTAGAAACCTGTTTAGATTTATGTTTTCTCCAGTGATAATAGAACTTATTTGGAACTTGTTAGGAGACAATGCCAAATTATAATTTTGTGCGAGGGTCAAACGGCTCATAATAATAAAGTTGGCTCATTTTTGTTGTGGATAAAAACACTGATTTAAGATTGATTCCGAAAAATCTTTTAAAATTTTTTAACTTTCAACAAGGAGATATAGCAATTTGGCTTGTGACTGTATACATGCATAGACAGTTGTGGTTTTATTTTTTTCCTTTCACATTTAAGAAGAGAACCCTTACTGGATGTGTTGCAAATACAGTGAGAAAAAGGCTACTTATTCTTAGCTAGTTAGCCTATTATTTACTTGTAGGTAGTGCCGCTTGTTAAGCAATTCAAAAGTAGATATTATTCACTTTTTTATTTTTATTTTGTGGTCTGTGTTCAAGGTTTCAGGTGGGGGATGGGAACTGAACAAATCTACATAATTGGTGCCTAAAGCATTTAACCTTCTTACTCTTTTTTCCTCTGTTTATCTCTATGTAATATTTCCTGGACCCTCTTGAGATGGTCTTGTAAAGCATTAGCAGGATCATCAAAAGAATTGTTGTTATGATTATTTGTTTGCTTTTCCATATAAAAGAACATACCTCTATTGGTTTTGTTGTTTGGTGTCTTATAACTCTTTGATATGTTAGCTTTATGTGATGCAGAGTGGACCTTATTTGATGAAGATAGCTTTACTTCCATATGCATGTGGTGGTTTTCTCTCTGGTTTAGGTGTCCATGATTATTTCCTTTGCATGAAATTAACTGATTCTGTCTGTTCAAAAGATTATCAGGGCTCAACATTATATCATACTCGATATTTTATCATCTCTAATCTTATCTTGTGATGGAACATATTTTGAGGGAGTAAGCAACAGCCTCCACTCCTTGATGCTTAACATTTTTCATTTGTATATCGGCACAATGCATATTCTCTTTACTACATGTTATTTGGGTCGGATATTCTCTTTTACTGTATTTTGTTGAGTTCTTTTAACAAAAATTTAACCATCTTGTTGCAGTAAATTCCCATGCATTGTGATTTGTGTTCGCAGGTTTATTTTGCTGGTTTAGGTCGCTTAAAAAATGTAAGGGCTGCACTTTGCAGAGGAAGAGCATTAAAATGCACACGCTGTGGAAGACCAGGCGCAACTATCGGATGTCGTGTTGATCGATGTCCAAAAACTTATCACTTGGTTTGTTATTTGTATTTGTTTTACAGAGTTGCTTTTCTTTCTTTTACAGCCTTTTGCTTTCCATACATGGCAGCCATTATAAGCTGCAACTTGATTTTGTTTTCCTTCTCGCTTCTGTGTTTTGCAGCCTTGTGCTCGAGCTAATGGCTGCATCTTTGATCATCGTAAATTTCTTATAGCATGCACAGATCATCGACATCTCTTCCAGCCTCATGGTAATCAATATTTAATGCGGATAAAGAAATTGAAGGCCAGGAAAATGAGGTTAGAAATGAGGAAGCTATCAAATGATGCTTGGCGAAAGGATGTTGAAGCTGAAGAAAAATGGTTGGAGAACTGTGGGGAGGATGAAGAGTTTTTGAAACGTGAGAGCAAGAGGCTTCATCGAGATTTGTTGAGAATTGCACCTGTGTACATTGGAGGCTCTGAGTCTGAGAGTGGAAAACTATTTGAGGGATGGGAATCTGTTGCTGGGCTAAAGCACGTGATACAGTGTATGAAGGAAGTAGTTATTTTACCACTTCTATATCCTGAGTTTTTTAGTAATCTAGGAATGACACCTCCTAGGGGTGTTCTTTTGCATGGGCATCCTGGAACAGGTAAAACACTTGTTGTGCGAGCATTGATTGGTTCATGTGCACGTGGTGACAAACGGATTGCATATTTTGCTCGTAAAGGTGCAGACTGCTTAGGAAAGTATGTTGGTGATGCTGAGCGCCAGCTTAGACTCTTGTTTCAGGTTGCTGAGAGATGTCAACCTTCTATAATATTCTTTGATGAGATAGATGGATTAGCCCCTTGTCGTACAAGGCAGCAAGATCAGACTCACAGTTCAGTTGTCTCCACATTGCTTGCTTTATTGGATGGTTTAAAATCCCGAGGTTCAGTGGTGGTGATAGGTGCAACAAATCGACCTGAGGCTGTTGATCCAGCATTGCGTAGACCTGGGAGATTTGACAGGGAGATTTATTTTCCATTGCCATCAGTTGAGGACAGGGCTGCCATACTTTCACTTCACACACAGAGGTGGCCAAAACCAGTTACTGGATCTTTGCTGCAGTGGGTTGCAAGAAGAACTGTTGGCTTTGCTGGTGCTGATCTGCAGGCTCTTTGTACTCAAGCTGCCATAATTGCACTGAAGAGAAATTTCCCTTTGCAAGAAATTTTATCTGCTGCTGGAGAGAAAGCTCCTGGTGCTAAACGTGTTCCTCTTCCAGATTTTGCAGTTGAAGAGAGAGACTGGTTAGAGGCCTTAGCATGTGCCTCACCTCCCTGCTCTCGTAGAGAAGCTGGAATAGCTGCTCATGATTTGGTGTCTTCTCCTCTTCCTACCCACCTTATTCCTTGTTTATTGCAGCCATTATCCCAGTTGCTTGTTTCTCTCTATCTTGATGAACGGCTCTGGTTGCCTCCACCCCTTTCTGAAGCTGCTGTGATGGTTAAAAGAGTGATAATTTCTTCTTTAGCGATGAAGAATCTCCCTACTAATCAGTGGTGGTCTCATGTTGATAATTTACTTCAAGAAGCAGAACTTGCCAAGGAAATACAGAAAAGGCTTTCATCTACTGGAATATTAAGTGGAGAGGGCACCTATTCTGGTGTTGATGCCTTTGCTGATGAAAATGATGATGATAGAGTGATGCTTAAACCTTCAGTGGTGCGTAACGGGGGTATGAGCATTGGTTTGTCTGGAAGTTTATCTTTTGCATCATTAAAGAAACCAGGATACCGGGTATTGTTTGCTGGGAGTCCTAGATCTGGGCAGAGACAATTGGCTTCTTGCATACTTCATTGCTATCTTGGGAATGCAGAAGTTCAGAAGGTTGATCTGGCTACAATTTCACAAGAAGGGCACGGGGATATGGTCCAAGGGATTACACAGATATTGAGTATGTCTTCTTTTTATATTCTCTCTCTCTCTCTCAAAAAAAAAAAAAAAACCTTCATTGTTGTGATACACAATTTGGGCTGCATGAGATTTATGCAAGCAATCATTCTGTGTAATTTTTTTTTTTTTCCTGTGGATAATACTGCAACTTCTATTGCTGAGGAGTTGGCTTGAGTATAAGCTGCTTCAGACATCCATGGTTTGCTCGAGTGTGAGCTGCTTCAGAGTTCAGACATCCATGGTCTCAAGTTTTCTACTTCTTGACTTTTGTGAATTAGTTTCAATTAATGTGTTCTATTATCAAGTCTATTAGAAGATGGCCAAGCTCTTTATGATTTCATTCATACTAATTTTTTTGGTCAATTTTGATTAAAGAAAAAGTTCTCCTTTCATGTGGAATTGTCAGGTGAGCAGTTTTTCTGGAATCCTCAACCTACATAGCTGTCTATTAGACATCTAGTATCATTAGCCTCAGACTTACATTAGGCATAGCAATTAAGGTGAATTGCATGACAGAGCCCTCAGTTTTAATGGCTATTGAAGTCTCCAAGTTGATCTTAGTTGAATTGCAAATGTTATTTGTGTTTTTTAATGGTATAGAGACCTCCCAGTTTTGATAATATAGCACTCCATACTTAAGTTGTATGCTTTGTCTTTTAAAAGCCAAGAAAATGAGATTGATGGATAACTGCTGCTGCCTGTGTCAAAAAAAAAAAAAAAAAAAAAGAAATTTGCAATTTTTACCAGGCAGTAACTTTTGAATGTATGGGTAAATGGAACTGACATCCAAATCCAATTTAGGACCTTGTTTGGTTCAAAATGTGTTCATTTCTTAGTAGCTTCCGGAGAAATGGTACTTTGTGGGACATTATTTGCTAGGAAGTTGTGGGTTTTATTGTTTGGTATGCACTTTTCCCCAAGACGTATTTGATTTTGGTTCTTTTTTCAGTCTAATCGGCTTGGTTTCAGTTCCAATTTAAAAAAAAATTTGGTTTTCGATTTAGTTCAGTTAGTTTAGCCAAGCTAACCAATCTGAACTAGTTTGATTTAATATATGTGTTGTTTAGATGGGGGGCTGCTGCGTTTTAACTTAAAACTTACCTAACCCTTAAAACAGGTATCTCTGTTTCAGCCCTAGCCAATTTACCTTCACACAGCCACTCTTCATCTTTTGATTCCTCACTCTTCAGAACTCAGAAGATACCTCAGTCCTCAAAACTCAGAAGATACCTCAGTCCTCAAAACTCAGAAGTTTCATACCTTGCCTTACTGGCTCACTGCAGCCTTTGCCACTTAGCATCCCGTATCTCCTCTCTGAGCTCCCTCTCAACTCCATTCCAGATTTTCAGTCACTTCCACACCTGTGAGGCTGTGACCCGAGTCCCTGTCACCACATGTAGCCATGACACCTGTCTTCCGCTCCTAGGTTCCTCCTCCCCTGAAGCCTTTCACGAGTCTCAATTTGCCACCTTTTGCCATTATTCCCCAGTTACTCCTCAGTTCCTTGATTCAGTAGCTATCAATTTCTGTTTTAATGAAGCTTGATTTCGGTTTCTGCCTCTTATGAAATTGCGGATTTGCTGTTAGTTCTGGTTTCTGCATACTTTATGAAAGGAAAAATGATGTTTAGTTGTTTGTGCTTTATGTAATTTTATTTTTTTTTTAAATATCTTTATTACTAGAATGATCCCTTGTTTTTTGTTGAGAAGAGTATATGGAACGACGGAATGAGAATTTGATTTGCGGGTTCTAAGTTTACTAGTTTCAAATGGGTTACTAGTTCACTTCACCTAAATTAGATTAAATTTCGTGTGTTTTGGTCTCTAGAACTTCAAATTATGAAAATTTGGATAAAAAATTGTTAATTTCTTTCGCATTTTCTAACCTTTTTAGGTCGATCAAACAAATAAAAAAAACCAAATGTATATATTTCACTTTGGTTCCCTTCTTTAGCTAATTTGGTTATTTTGGTTTGGTTTGAACCGACTGAATGCTCAGCCCTACTTCCTAGGAAATGCCATTTCTTGAGCTTATTTCCTGTAAGCAAACCAGGCCTAGATTGTATGGCATGATTTCTTTGGTTTTCAAGCTTGCTGCTACATGATTTCTGATTTTTTTTCATCTTTTCATGGTAGAGGGTGGCAGAAGAGTAGTTGAGATTATTATTTATTGTAGCCTTCATGTCATTGAAATTTTGGGTGTTGGTAATTTTTGCTGAGGCAAGTTGACCTTCATAAGCTTAAATACAAATTGGGTGTCATATGTGAATGAGAAAGCATGTAGGGATCCTTACATCTATCTGTCACTTTGGCAGTGAAATGTGCTAGCTTGGAGTCATTCGTGATTTTCATGCCAAGAATTGATTTGTGGGCTGTGGAATCATGTCAGCAAGTTACTGAGGAGAGTGATGCATCTTCAACAGACCATCAACTTTCTGAGGAAACAGAATTTTGTTCCACACCAATTCAAGTTGTTGGAAAGGAAAATGAATCCATTGCACATCAATGCAGTGAATCTGAAATGCCACAGCCACAAGATGCTACCCTGTGCACCTCACATGCCTGGAGCTCATTTGTTGAGCAGGTGGAGTCTATACGCGTGTCAACATCCTTGATCATTCTGGTATGTTGATTTTCTGATTGTATAAAAGCTGCTGCATGTTTCTCATGTTTGTTAAAGCCTGGTTTAGGGCATTTAGCATACAGATATGATTAGTCTATTTTCGAGCTTTTCTTAACAATTAAGCGCCTGACTAATGGATATGATTTGTCTTTTGACTGCAATATTTATTCTTTATGAACTAGTTCAAAATTTAAGGGATTTGTTAAAATGGCAAAAAATTATAAAAGAATGAAACAATATTAATTTTTTATTTTCTCAATGCTTTTGAAGGTTTAGCTAATATCCTACAGGCATGATTTGGTTTTATTTGCTGAATTAAATAAAAGTTTTGTGTTCAATTGAATAAACAGATAAGAAGGGCTCAGTTGAACATTCACAAATGTACAGGAGCCTGTAAGTGCATATGGTCAAGAAAAAACAAATCTTTTGCCACAAAGTTAGGGGCTTTGTTCTTAAGCTTTGTTCTGTTAAATTTGAACATATCTAGGGAATTAAGTTACTCTCTTATAATTTCTCACATTAATTTTCAGCACTTTCCTCATTTAATTATTTGGGCATCAGCATTAGGAGTATGACATGCTTATTATTCAAAAGAGAAGATTCTAGCTTAGCTAGTCCTTGATTTTTGTTGTGTTGGGCCCAAACTCTGCACATGGCACTGCAACCTTTCTGAAAATGTTGTGATGTGGGATGTGTTTGAACAACCTTTGCGAGCTATCATATATTAGGGCTTCATATTTAGATATTCAAGGGAAAGGGATTTATCTTTTGTGATTGAATTCTAGCTGACTGTAACCAATGTTTGAGGACATAAGAATGGCTGTTTTGTGGCTGGAATAGTAGGGTCTGGTTGCAATCTGGGATAGCAGCTATGTGTCAGATGTAGGGCTGAATTCTTAGATGGAAAGGGTTTGTGGTATTGAATTGGAGTTGGGTATGTGTAGATCAAGGAGAAAAGGGTGCCTCGGTAGGAATAAAGCTGGAAGTTCTGATCGTTGTTGTTCTCTGACGGCAAATTTTGACCATGTGCCTCATCAGATGTTGATGAGTTAATTGGCTGGGCAAGTTATTCAAAGCTACCAACATTGATGCGACTAATCTATTAGAGAAAATCCTTGGCAATTTGATTTGCCCATAATACTACAAAACTTGAACTCTCTTACAATTGTTGATTATATTGAAGTTTGTGTATGTGTAGTTGAAGATTTCCCATAAATCCTTATCAACAATTATTCCATTGCTTTTGAGAATGAGGAATTGAAACCTAACATGTATAAAGGCCAATAAAAGACAAGGAAATAACAGGACCCTAGTTAACACTTATTGGAGTATGAGAAAGACCATCCCGAACCAAATTACTGAAAAGCCCTTAAGCATAATAAAGCATAAAAACATGAATAAAATTGAAATATAGACCATCAACAAGCTTACCCATAAGCAACTGCCTAATACACTTTGCCTTTGACCTAAGAATACTCTCGTTATTGGTATAGTTAAATATATCTTGTTTCCAAATGCTATATTTCTTGTCCAATCACGCAATAAATGTGACATACAATTTATATAGTGGGGTTTGGCTTGATTTTGTTACTGATTGTCAACTATAAATCTATGCTGTGCTAAGAAATTAGGGAGCTGGTACATTATCTTCATTTGTAAAATTGTTTTTCTTTTGTAGAATGCAATTGATTCATTCATCTGTTATCACCCACTTGTCCTTTGAAGAATGCATTCATTATACTGGTAATATGGTCATTCAATCTATTATTTCCTTGCTTGTAATGATAATTTTACCTACCTTCTACACTAACAGGCTACTTCAGAACTTCCATATCTGAAACTCCCACATAGAATAAGGGAATTCTTTAAGAGTGATATCTCAAATAGCAGTCAGTTGACTCCTTTGGAGCACACGGTGCCCCGATTCTTGGTTCATACTGGTGGGAATTTCAATCGTGATGTGGTGGCCAGTCTTTCTGCGGCAAAGTTATTGAGGGATATAATACAACTCTTTGTTCTGTTGGTTCATCAAAGGGTGCATATGCATATTGGTTCATCCAGACAGTATAAATTTTGTGATTCTATTGAAGGATCTCTTGATACAGAATATCACAATAAAAATCATGGCTCAGCTGGTGAAAATGAGTGTAGAGAAGAATTTCTTTATGAACATTCAAAAGTTCCACCACCTCCCAATAATAGAAGTTTAAAAGGAAAATCAAGCTTGCTATTAGCAATATCTACATTTGGACATCAAATTCTTCGATATCCCCATTTTGCTGAACTTTGTTGGGTCACATCAAAACTGAAAGAAGGTCCTTGTGCAGATGTTAGTGGACCTTGGAAGGGCTGGCCTTTCAATTCTTGCATTATTCGTCCTGGTAACATGGATTCTGTGACATTTTCTTCAGGGAATGTTAAAAGCAAAGAGAGATCTGGTTTAGTCAGAGGCTTAGTTGCTATTGGCTTATCAGCATACAGAGGTGTGTACAAATCACTCAGAGAGGTCTCCTTTGAGGTAAGGAAAGTCCTTGAGCTTTTAGTTGGACAAGTGAATGAAAAGATTCAGGCTGGGAAAGACAAATATCAGTATGTTCGTCTCTTATCGCAAGTAGCGTATCTGGAAGATATGGTCAACAACTGGGCACATGCATTGCAAAGGTACTGTTGGCTGTTGTCATTTACATGCTAGAAGATTCATTTCATTTGCAGATTGTTCTCTAACAGGGTTTTTTCTATTTCAGTTTAGAACTTGACACTCAAATCACTGTGGCGAATGCTAGGCAAAGCACCGTGGAATTTCTAGGTAACCATTCTTGTGAGGATCATTTAGCTCAAAGTGAAGAATGCAAGGAAGGCTTACCAAATAAAAGCTCCCATGAATCTGAATGCCTGGCAGGAAGTCCTATGGAATTTGTTCCTGAAAATGAAGGTGTTGAATTGAACAAAGGAGACAATGGTTTTTGTCATTCTAGCTCTGAGGTGATAGATGTTCTCTCAGAAGACATATCCGCACAGCGGATTGTCCTTTGTGGCCATAACAACTCAGATAAGCAGCTTCAAAGTTCTACATCTGATAACCAATTGGTTGATAATAATACAGATGAGCAGAATGAGACTGCTCTTGGACAGTGTGAGCCAGAAAATACTGAAACTCTTGCAGTTGTTACTGGATTGGACAATGGGTCATCAAAACATTCTAATGGATTTGTGGTTACAGAAGCTGTTCTTCCCTCTGAGAATGGTCTCTTTAATTCAGGTAAACCATGTGCTGATAAATTCTCTGGCTCCTTAATATCCAGTGACCAGGTCAATAGAGTGGCTGCAATGGAGGGTGCAATTAGATGTGAGGATGCTCTGCCTGACTTCAGTGACCATATTGGGAATGTCAACTTATCTCCTGGCAAATATACTAATACCAGTCATTCTGCTGATTCTGGTGTTGTGTGTTCATATATTTGTTGTTCTGGATGCCTATGCACCCTCCATGGACTGATTCAGAAAATTCTTGTTCGGGAATGGGGATTAAACAATAGCTATTGGGTGGCAGAGGATGTTCATGATATTGTTTCATCATTGTCTGTAGATCTTCTTTCAGCAGTTAGGAAAGTTGATATGGCTGAAAATATCAACAATTCATTTGATGAGAACCTGAGATGTGGTAATGCTGAAAGATTGTCTGAATGTCCAGAACTGCGTAATTGTCATTGCAAAAGTTCAGGAAATAGTTTAGCTTTGGCAACGGAATGTAGTTGCCACTCAGTGGATGGCTGTTTAACTGCAAAAGGAAGTTACTCCCCAAATTCACAGTTCGGGCTTGAACTGGAATTTATTTTCAGAGATGGCATCCTGTTACCTGTGGATTCTAACAAAGATGTTTCTTTCCATTGTAAATACAAGACTTTATGCCTTTGTTCTCTTATAAAGTCAGTAGTAATGATGAAGCAGCCTTTTGATTGATATGATATTTTCACAGCATGGATTGCCTAGCAATGGCATCATATGGTGTTTTTGCGAATTTAGGTGTAAATTTTCATTTAAGAGATATAAAGGATCAAATTTTTTGGGCAGTTCCAATTTATGGGTGTTTAATTGCTTTCCATGGTCAGCCGTTCAGGAGAAATGCTTTCTATGGAGGACAGTTCAGTCTACTTTTCTTCTGCTCTCAAAAAGATTTTGACGCAGGAAGAAGCTAAGAAAGAAACTTGTGCCATGTGAATACAACATATACTGAGGTCAGTTCCTAGTTGATTTCGTATAAGATGATAAGTGATTGTTGCTTTCTGTTTTTTCTGCATATATAGCTTTATGTTGGTTCCCAAGACAATTGCGTCAAGCAATTAGGAATATGAATCTATAGACAGTTTATTATTTTTGGTTTTGATTTGCTAGAATAAGCTTTTTGGCCAATTTGAAGGATTAGAGTGAAAATTTTATAACAAGAAATTAAAATATATTAACAGGCAGTAAGGACCAAAATTAGATATTTTAAAACAATAAATAAAAATATATATTGTGAATTTCAGATTTTGTTTTTAATATTATTATTCTTGATTTTCAGCCTGAATATGATTAGTTGTTATAAAATACTGAAAAAAATCTCATTAATGTTGATAGACTGCCCAAAAGTAAATTAGGCATCAGGAAGTGAATTCTTAGCTGACAGCAACACTACACCTGTTGGTTGTTGCTGTTGGTGGAACAAACTGGACCCTAGTACAAAAAAATCATTTAATTTTTACATATGATGTCTTTATCTGGCTGAATTTTAAACTCCATTGTTAAAGTTTGTGCTCCCCCCCTACTCCTCTCTTTTAATGTTAGGGAGGAAGGATCTCATTTCTAAATCTCTGAGTGTCGGCACTTAATATTTTATTCCCTGTTTAGCAATTGGCTTTACCTGAAAATTGGGCCACTATCAGAAACAAAGCCAACTTTAATTATCATGTTTAAGCAGCCTTTATTTTAGTAAGTACTAGCTTTGTCTGTTTGTAGTGTAAATGTTTAGTCAAAGCTTCTTTCTTTTCAATTGCCCGCTTCTTTCAAAATCTCTGAGGATAATTTACGCTTATTGTATTCCTCATCATTCTACTTTAAAGTTAGGGTTTCTCTCTTTTTTTTTTTGGCCGTTTGCTTTAGCAGCCTGTCTTCTCCGTCAAATATTTTGCTGTTCGTGTAGACGTCTACTAGTGTTTTTTTTTTTTTTTTTTTTATTGGAACTAGAATTGTCGTCTCAACTTGGTGCTTTTTATAGATACTTGATTTCATATAAAGTATAATTATTTTATTATAAAAAATAAAATAATTTCATATAAATTTGTAACTTATCTCATGAGATTTTTGTAAAATGGTTATTTATATTAATTTTAGAAATTTATAAAAAAATCTTCATATAAAAGAAAAACATATAATATTTTTTAAAAATCTAATAAATAATATTCAATGAACCTAAACTACAAAATTTATGACACTGCATGAAGTTCAAAAAGAAATACTCACTACACATGAAAGTGAAATAATAGAGAAAATTTTTTATAGTAATTTTTATTGATAATTATTTTTCTTTAATTACATATAAATAAGAGTATTTATAATGTTTTTAGAGTCCTAGAAATATAAATTTACTTTCTAGAAAATTTAAATAAATTAAAATATAATAAAAAAATATAAACTAAATAGAAAACTAAATCCTAAATAAAATAAGAAGTAAACAAATCTTAAATATAATAGAAAATTTTCTAATTAATTATAATCTATTTTTACAGTTGGAAGTTTTCACAAGATGTCCTCAGTGAAATTTGCTATCCAAAAAAATCAATTTTATCTACACTTGTTAAAATTGCTACTTATTCTCTTTTGACACTAGTATGTTCTCATTTTCATCTTATAATTTTTTTAAAAACATATTATATGTTTTTTTTATTTGAAGAAATTTTATTTTTTTTAGTTAATAAAATTTTTGTAATTAAATAATTTGTGAAAAAGTTTTTTTTTATAAAAATTTAATAAAATAAATAATAAATTTATATAAAATTATCTTTTTTTTTCCTAACAAGTAATCACAAGTACCCATAAAATTTCTCACTCAACTTCTATTGAGCCAAAGGGCATTGGTACAACTGTTATTCTCTTAAATCTGCTGTACATCAACAATTTTTCATAACCATCATTGGACTCGTGGATGTGATGTGGCAAGTGATTATTGGGTGTTTATGGTGACCTCTTTTGCTTTTTACGTCTCTTTAGAGATCACGCGCCAGTTTGTTTTCGGTTTTCTATGCGATGCTGCCGATGCAGATACTTGGCATTGGCACACGTCCCTGCCAACTAAGGCTTTGGTTATTTTGGATTTAGCATGCTTGCTAACTCGCCTTTCTATGCGCGTGCCGTATCTCTGATCATTGTCTAAAGTATACACTAAAAGTAAGGCTAATTTAAACTATACCATGTTCAGGAATCAATTAAAAGATAACAACCAAGCGAAAATGGGAACGATGAAAATAAATTAAAATGGATCAAATTTAATTTTGCTTTATAATGATGAAATTGTAAGTTCATTTAACAAATTTTAATTAGAAATAGTTTTTTGATATCACTAAAAGGATCTTATCAGAATTCAATTAAAACATTTAGGTATAAAATTTCATCAAAATATTTATGTATGTATATATGTATATATTCCTTCCATCATGATAAGCGTAAAATATCTGCCGAATTATAAAATAAAAAAAAAAAGTCCATTAATTTTTAAGAGATGGTAATACACGTAATAGAAAAGCGCCTGGGTACAAAAGGCAATAATATAATGGCCAAGCTATCTCTGGAACTGTAGTCACGTGCACCCTTGGATTGTTGTGTGTTTTTTCACCTCGTCGCTATCGATCCCCCATGTGATCTGACTATGTAAAAGCCCATCCCTTTGTAACTAAATATCAAGATTGCCACCTGTGTCGTTTTGTTGCAGAAAACGGCTAATTGCGGTGGCATTGGGCTGGGTGTTAAAAGTGGGCACAACCACGAGATAGCGATTGATATATTTGGTTTGTGTTGTTGATAGTGAAATAGTGAAGTGGCCACGTTCATATTGGGGACTATGGGACATTTGAGAATTGCGAGGTTGATGTCTAACTTCTATTATTTCTTCATAATCACTTTTGTTTATACTCTGTGTGTTTACGAATATTATTATATGGGGACCTCTATAACTTATAGATGAAAAAACCCAACTGCTGAATTCACTCTAATCATATACTCACTCATATTTGTTAAGGAGCTTCTTTTTATCTATGTTTATTTTGATCTAAGAATTGAGCTTTTCATTGACAATTTTTTAAAAAAACTTCCAGATGATGGTGCAAGAAATTCAACTTTTTAACTTTTTTGCTTTCACCAAAAAAAAATACTCTTTAAATCTTTGGCAAGAGGGATCAATGAAATTGAGTGCAAACCATTTTCGACACATATATTTTTAATTTCACAAATATGATATTTAGGTATTAGAATATCTTGTTAAAAATTGTTGAAATTTTTTATATTAACTTTTATTAGAAGAGCTCGTAATTTTAAAAGTGATTTTGATATTAATAAATTAAAATTTAATGATAAAATTTACAATAAAATATATTATCACCATTATATACAATATATAAAATGGGAGTTATCAAGAATTTTTTTTAATTTATTAATTAGTTGATAAAATGAAAGATTAAAACAGATCATCTTACACTTTATTGGAAGCAAAACGTTTCTACTTATTGTTGGATGTACATATTATAGAATTTAAAATATTTCATGCTCCTATGTCTATCATGACCAATACAAAGGGCAGAATTGGCATGCTAAATAAATCGAAGTAGGAGAAGTCAAAAAGCTGTTTCAAAATTACTATTTATATAAAAAAAATTATATTATTTAAAATTAATACAATTAAATTATTTTAATAATTATGTTTGTCCGGGGATATCGCTTTATCATAGAATGCCTGGCTACTTGGTTTACTTTGCACTAAAAGACAAATACCCACTTATCTATCATCATCTTCCATTCTCTCTGTTCATCACTGCACTTGCATTTCTCTACCTTACACTCACCTCTATGATTTTCCATCTCCTTCTTTTCTCTTCCTTACGCTCAAAATCTCTAATCTTGCACTATTCTCCCATGTCCCAATACTCAAACAACTGACAAAAAAAAAAACAAGAAAAATGGACACTGATAGACCCCATCGCTCCAATAGCAACAACAATTCCAGCAGTACTAGCAGCACTAGCGAACTTTTTATTTGCTTCACCTCTCGCCTCCCTTCTTCTTCTATGAAGATCTCTTCTAAGTCTATCCTTAGTCCTGGCCGCGCTAGGGAACCTTCTCAAATCTCTCTCTCTAACTCTCTTAGCAGAAGATTAAGAACTAATGGTAGCATGAAAGGTGGCCAAGCTTCTCCAATGTTCCCCACTAATGGCAAGAAACGTGGCTGTGCCTTTGAAAATCCTGAACCTTCTTCTCCAAAGGTTACCTGCATTGGTCAGGTCAGAGTCAAGACCAAGAAACAGGGCAAGAAACTCAGAACAAGATCTCAAAGAAGAGGTGAGGTAAGTTTTAGAAGAGTAGACCAAACCAGCACCAGCAATAGTAGCAATATTGAAGCCAGTAATCATCAAGATTTTACTCACAACCATGCAAACAATCAATTTCTGAATCAGCAGCAACAACAGGAATGCTTGCCTCATCGGAATCAGAGATGGGTACATCTACCTTTGACCATATGCGAAGCTTTAAGGGCTTTTGGTGCTGAATTTAACTGCTTTCTACCCTGCCGCTCCTCCTGTATGGCAAGCGAGAAAGAGAAGGAAGATAAGGCTGCGGGATCGAGCAATAGCAGCTCTTGTGGGGCGGTTTTTGCTCGGTGGCTGGTGGCAGTGCAAGAGGGAGACGAAAAGGGAAGAGAGATAGAGTTGGTGGTTGGCGAAGATGAAGAAGAAGACAGGGAAGATAGTACAGAGAGGAGGAGGAGCTATAGGAGGCATGTGTTTGAAGAGATTGAATTCAAGGAAGAGAAATATGGAGAAGGAAACGAAAGTATGCAAGAAGAGGAAGCAAGGGTGAGTATTTGCATCCCACCAAAGAATGCTTTGTTGTTGATGAGGTGCAGATCTGACCCTGTGAGAATGGCTGCTCTTGCTAATAAATTCTGGGAAGCACCGCTTCCAAATGATGAGGATGAGGAAGCTGGTGAAGATGATGGAAAAGAGGAAGAAGAAAAGGAAAACGTAGAAGTTGAAGCAGGTCACGATGAAGAGAGGCAAAGAACACAACTTGAGCAAGAAATGAAGCATGGAGGGGATTTGATAAACGAAAGCTGCGTTTCTTGTGAAGCCGTTGAAGAGCATCAAATTCAAGAAACTGAAGCGAGTCTGGTTAATTTGGAGGGAGAAGATGGAGAAGATTGCCAAGAGAGCAGCACAGAAATACGTTGTGTGAAGGAAGGGAATTTAGAAGAGCAAGAAGAGAAAACAGAAATTCAGGTGAACCAGCAGCAAGAAACTCTATTGGATGATTCTTCTCCTTCACGGGAAGAAACCGAAGATCCAGAGTACTTGAAAGATGATGAAAATGAAGAGGAGTTGCTCCAAGACAGTCGAGATAATCTAGAACGAAGGCTCAGCAGAGCAGAAGACGACGAACAAGAGAGAAATTTCAGTGATGACAACGTGTCCGTACATCAAAAAGAATCCGAAGAAGCTGGCCAAGACTTAGTAGAAGACCAAGAATCAAAATCAGCAGAGACTGCTCGAGCTTTAGCAGAAGAATTTGCAAGACAAGAAACACATGAACAGAGAGATTCAACCTGCATGCAAGAAGAGGAAGAGGAAGAAGAAGAAGAAGATACAGTGGCCCATGAAAGATCCAAATCCGTAGACCCGACAGGCCAAGAAGGTCAAAGTGATTTGAAGTCGAAGGAGAGTGAAAGTCAGCCTGTGTTACCAGAATGCTTGTTGTTAATGATGTGTGAGCCCAAGCTGTCAATGGAGGTATCCAAGGAAACCTGGGTATGCAGTACGGATTTTATCAGATGGTTACCAGAGCATTCAAGGCCGGTCAAGAAAAAAGAAGGTGGAGATGAGGCCAAGAAGAAAAGGAACAGCATTGACATCAATCCTCCGCCTGTGCACAATAACTGGCAGCAACCACCTAGGTCTTCTTGTTCATATCCGGCCAAGCCGCCGGCTCGTGCCGCTGGCGCAGAGTCTATGTCTACAGTGATAGAGCAGAAGCTGGTGGGAACCAAGGGTATTGAGCCGTTTGTGCTAACTCGCTGCAAGTCGGAGCCGATGAGGTCGGCGGCTAAGCTCGCACCAGAGGCTTGTTTTTGGAAGAATAGGAAGCTGGAGCCGCATCGTCCGGCTACGCTGGGGGTGGGCAAGGCTGGGGTTGGGTTTTAAAGCAGAGTTGATTCGGAAGGAATCTTGGGTAAGAATTAAGTAAAGTTGTTTTGGTAAAACAGTAGTTTTGTAGTTTCCTTATGGTGCTTTCACTGCTATGGATGGCATCCTTGTAAATCTATTTTTTATATATATTTTTTTTTTCTTACCATCTCATTTTTTTTTTAATTATTTGCATATTCATAATGATAAAGTTATTTGAAATTATTTAAATATTTTAAAATTATTTTAAAATGAATTTCAGAGTTTAATCTCATATTATTACTTAAGGCCTGATATTCTAAAGAGAGTCGTGTGACAAATTAATGATATGGGTAGGAGGATTATCTTATCAAGGGCATGACCCACCATATGGTTTCGGTCTGATTTGGAATCCGAATTTTAAGGGTTACCTTTTTTAATTGAAATCAAATGGATTGATTTTAGTCTTCAATACTAATTTTGATCAATTTTATTCAATTTCATTTTGAATTGGATTGCAGCCTGCTGCCACACTTTATTTTCCCCTTTTTATATTAAAAAAAAAAAAGAAAGATGTACTTGTGATAATTGAATATTGTTGAATGTTGCAGATATGTGAATGTTTTTCCTTTGAATTTGGGGTGGTTATTGAGCAGGCTCTGTACTGGGAGAACATATCAAATATCTTTGACACAAATTCAATGTCAAGTCCTCTCCCCTACAATCAAAAAACTAGCAGTGAAATGATAAGACATTGCCATTTGTTCTGTTCTTTTAACATCTTATGCTCTACTATAAATACTAGTGGAATATCATCCTATATTTTTCAGTTAAAATAATTTTAATATTATTATTTAAAATATTAAAAATAAATTTTAATTAAATAAGTTAACAATTATTTTCAAATCAATAAATTTAATAGTCATAAATTATTATTCATATATTATAATAATAATAATAATAATAATATTATTATTATTATTATTATTATTATTTAAAAATAATAAAGATGAAATAAAATTAAAGTAAATTAAAATTTATTAAATACATAAAAGAAAGAGAAAAAAATTTTAAATATTAATTTTTCTTTAAAGTAAATATGAGTATTAATTTTATTGTAATTGACATTTTAAATTAAAAATTAAGAAAATAATAACATGTGATAATTATATTTAGTAATTATATTACATCTATTTAAAAAATACAGAAATTACTTAATGTTTATTTTTCTCTTTTAAAAAAAATTAAAAATTAATTGATAGTTATTACCTTTAATAATTCGATATGTTTAAAAAAATTAACCATTAATTTCTTATAAAAATTTAAATATGCTTAATTATAATTTAAAGCAGATATTTTAAAAGAAATTAAACTTTTAGCTGTAGTAATAATTGGATAATCATTATAATATTAATTAAATTTTAAAATTAAATATCTTAAATTGCTAAATTATTAACAATTAAATACTGAATTTAATAACATGTGATAATTATATTTAGTAATTATATTGCATCTATTTAAAAAATATAGAAAATACTTAATGTTGACTTTTCTCTTTTAAGAAATTAAAAATTCATGGATAGTTATTACCTTTAATAATTCGACATTTGTTGTCACCCAACCTATGGCTGAGACTGTGACTAGGCCACCTAAAGCCCTGGCAGTAGTAGCTAACTATTTTTTAACACAACTCTAAGGCTCATTTGGGCCCAATTTCAAAAATTCAACCGGACAGAGTCCGGCCATAAAGTGGACCTTTCAACGGGAAGTTTTTGACTCACCCGACCTATAAACATGATATATAATCAATTGGAGATTTCAGCTCACCCTCCACATACTCATATCAACATAAAAATAAATGGGAGCTCGGCTCCCTCATCCAGTCCATCAAACATGCATATAATAATAATTTTACAGGTCCAACATGATAATTATATTACAGACCCAAATCAAATAAATATTTCTAACACATGCAGAAATTCTAGAAGTTTATAAAATTATATAAACATAAATAGACGACCTGCGAGGGAGAAAAGCAGGTTAACCTCAAAAATATCCTCCTGTGGCCTGGAAAAATATTAAACAGGAGTGAGTGTTCGACTCAGAGAGTAAAATATCAATTTTAACCATAATCTCTATAACTATCTAAAATTAATGCACCCTGTAGAGTAGAATGCAACATTAGTAATGTTTTCACATCATAACAGCAAAAAGGTAATTTGAAGTACTCACACACCCAGTAATATCAATCATAATATATGGGAGTTGATCCCCTATACAGCTCTCTTAAATCCAACCTGTGCCAGCGAAGAACTCAAGCCGTGTCTACCCCGAAGGACCGGGTCCCAGCGAAGATCTCAAGCTGTGTCTACCCGTCCTATTCATAATCAACACCACATCACACGCACGCCAACGCACACACACTGCTCCAAATTACCACAACAACATCCATGGCACTTTAACAGTTATGAATGCAACATAAAATGTGCCTAGAGTTTAACTACATAGATACATACATATAAGTGATGCATATGCATGCTTAAACATATAATAATAGCGAAACTACAATTAAAATTAATATTTTACTCACAGACTTGACAGCGGTCACTGTGGCGGCTGGGTAGAAGAAGAAGGCTGTCCCGTCTTACCTGACAATTTTATTACAATCATTTAATAAATTTGACTCAATACAAGCTAAGAAAAAACCAAATACGTTCTAAGTCGTGTCGAAAATCCGGCAGAGTCTCCCCTATACCTAGGACCTACCCAACCTGCAAAAGGGCTCAAAATGCACTTCTATATTCACAAATCATACACTCACAACTCAATCATATCACACAGCCCCTCCTGGGCCCATCCAAACAGTCATCAATCACAATATGTAAATTTACAGTTTAGTCTTTATAATTGATCATTTTTGCAAAAACTACCCAAATAAGCTTTAAAAATTCTAAAACTTTGCCCCGCAATCCTTAGCAATATTATTAGGCTATTGCAAAAAGAATTATAATTTTCTGAGCTACCACGAATATTTCATGGATTTTTAATCCCATTTAAGTACTAGAAAATTACGAAAAAGTAAGGTTCGGGTTTACCTATGCCGATTCCGACTTCGGGGATGCGCTTGGGACATCTGACAATGGTGGGGTAACCAAAACCTTGATCCAATTCGGAGACTTTTTTGGTAGCCGATCTGTCTGGCCGGAAATTCACAGACTCGAACAACTGTTGAATTTCTGTAAATTGAAAATACCTACACGAAGCCCACAACACGGGGGTTAGTACATAAATTTTACGAAATTTTCTAAGCTCATTTAATGCTCGGAAAAACACTGCGAAGTTCCGTGGGACCACCGAAAAACAATGTCGAAAAATTTTGAAATTTATATTGCCCCGAAGCTCTTGACGAGTGGAGTGCTCTGGTACTCTCGGTTTTCTCGTGGGGTTCACGGTTTGCGTGAATCTAGCCCAAGAGTCAAAATGGGCTAAAACTCCCTGGACAAAAACTGGACAAACCACTCTATGGATTTTGGTGTTCTTGGTGTTTATGGAAAGCTCTCGAGTTGTAGATGAATTTAGACATAAGACCCGGCCCAAATGGTGACCGGATCGGCCGAATTTCGACCGGGAAGACGAAGCGGTGCGCTTGCGATTCGCGCGCTTGCGATTCGCTCCAGGTGGCGGCTGGCGAGCTGTGGCGTCGGGGAGGTGCGCCGGCGAGCTGGGGTGGCAGGGGAGACGGCTGGCCGACGGGTTGGGGTGGGAGGAGAGAGAAAACGGGAGAGAGAGAGAGAGAGAGAGAGAGAGAGAGAGAGAGAGAGAAAGGTCGGGACGCGCGTGAGGAGAAGAAAAAGGAAGAAGAAAGGTCGGTTCGATTCGATCAGTCCGATCTGGTCTGGTTCGAATCGGCCGGTTCGATTCAGAATACAAAATTTTAAATTTTTTACTCTGCCTTGGGACCGAAAATGATGTTCAAAAATTCTGAAAAAATTTTAAAAAACTCAGAAAAATTCTTAAACTCTAAATATATTTTTAGTTTTGCCACGTGGTCTTTAAATTAATTTTTAAAAATCATCAAAGTTTATATTTTCGAAAAATCGAACCCGATTTCTAAAATCCGAAAAATTTCAAATAATTTCCTAAAATTCAAATAAAATAAAATATCAGTATTTACCAAAAAATAATAAATTTAAAAATTAGGGGTGTTACACGACATGTTTAAAAAAAATTAATCATTAATTTCTTACAAAAATTTAAATATACTTAATTGTAATTTAGAGCAGATATTTTAAAAGAAATTAAACTTTTAGTTGTAGTAATAATTGGATAATTATCATAATATTAGTTGAATTTTAAAATTACATGTTTTAAATTATCAAATTATTATCAATTAAATACTAAATTTAATTGCAGTAAATGTGTTAAAAAATATTTCACTTTTCTTTAAAATAACTTCTATTGACTTTTTAAATTAAAACGTGTGATAATTATGTTTAGTAATTATATTATATCTATTTAAAAAATACAGAAAATACTTAATATTGATTTTTCTCTTTTAAAAAATTAAAAATTAATGGATAGTTATTACCTTTAATAATTCGACATGTTTAAAAAAAATTAATCATTAATTTCTTAAAAAATTTAAATATGCTTAATTGTAATTTAGAACAGATATTTTAAAAGAAATTAAAGTTTTAGTTATAATAATAATTGGATAATCATTATAATATTAGTTAAATTTTAAAATTAAATGTCTTAAATTGTCAAATTATTAGCAATTAAATATTAAATTTAATTGTAATAAGTGTGTTAAAAAATATTTTACTTTCTTTTAAAATAACTGTCATTGACTTTTTAAATTAAAAAGTAAGAAATTTATAATGAATGACAATTATATTTAGTAATCAATATTTTTTATATTATTTAAATTTAAAATATCAAAATAATTAAGAATTATATTTAAAAATAAAACTATATAATAATTATATATTATAATTGTTTCATAAATATAAAAAAATTATTATCAATAAATTTAATTAAAAATTACTACTTGCTATAAATATGACAAATTTAAAATCCTATATCTTCTTAAATTTGTTTTATAAAATCTAAATAATCTCTTCATCAGAAAGCGAATATGGAATATACATAAATTAGCATATGCGTATTTATTCAGTATAATTAATAAATTAATATGATTAACTCTTAATATTTTCTATTTTTTATTAAATTAAGCTTTTCTAGATATTTTTAATAATAATAATAATAATAATAATAATAATAATAATAATAATAATAATAATAAATAATAATAGTAATAATAATAATAGCTACTTATTATAATACTAAAATGTAATAATTATATAATTTGTAACTTACATATACATAATTAGAGAATTAATAACTTAATCATAATTTATAGAAATTGTATTATTAATTAATTTTTTTTAAATAATAATAAAATAATATAACATAACATGATTAATATTAACTAAATTAATAATATTAATTATTTATTAATATACTATAAAAAATATAAAAAAATAATGAAATTAAATATTAATATAAATTTATTGTTTACCATAACTACAAAAATAAATTTTTATTTCATTTCATTTTTCCACAATTCATTTTATATAGCATTCAATATATAATTAAAAATATGTCTTTATTAAATGAATACTAAAATAAGATAAATAAAAATAAAATAATATTAAAGTAAATTAAAAATTATTAAATGTAACACCCCAAAATTTTAAATTTTATTATTTTATGAGTATTATTAATATTTTTATTTTATTTAAATTTTAAGAAATTATTTGAGATTTTTCAGATTTTAAAAATCGGGTTTGATTTTCCGAAAATATAAACTTTGATGATTTTTAAAAATTAATTTAAAGAGCACGTGGCAAAACTAAAAATATATTTGGAGTCTACGAATTTTTCTGAGTTTTCTGGAATTTTTTCGGAATTTTTGGACCTCGTTTTCGGTCCCGATGCAAAGTAAAAATTCAAAATTTTGTATTCTGAATCGAACCGACAGAATCAAACCGGACCGGATCGGACCGATCGAATTGGACCGGCCTTCTTCTTCCTTTTCTTCCTCTCCCGCGTGCGTTTCTCCTCCTCCCCTTCTCTCTCCTTTTTCTCTCTCCTCCCTCCTCCCCTTGCCGCGCTGCCGCCTCCCCTGCCACCCCACTTCGCCGGCGTGCCGCCTCAGCCCTCCCCCACGACCGGCCGCCTCCTGGAACGCTGGAAAACGGCTCCAGAAGCGACGCACAACGCGCGTGCGACCGTTCGCCTTCCCAGCCAAAATCCGACAGATCCGGCCACCAATCGGACCTGGTCTTATGTCTAAACCCATCTACTCGTCGAGAGCTTTCCATAGACACCAAGAACACCGAAATCCATAGAGCGGTTTGTCCAATTTTTGCCCGAGAAGTTTTAGCCCATTTTAACTTTCGGGCTAGATTTCTCGCAAACCGTGAACCCCACGAGAAAACCGAGAGTACCAGAGCGCTCTACTCGTCGAGAGCTTCGCGGGGATATAAATTTCAAAATTTTTCGACACCGTTTTTCAGTGGGTCCCACGGAACTTCGCAGTATTTTTCCGAGCATTAAATGAGCTTAGAAAATTCTGAAAAATTTATGTACTAACCCCCGTGTTGTGGGCTTCGTGTAGGTATCCTCAATTCGAGGAAATTCGACAGTTGTCCGGGTCTGTGAATTTCCGGCCAGACAGACCCGTTACCGGAAAAGTCTCCGAATTGGACCGAGGTTTTGGCTACCCCCCCATTGTCAGACATCCCGAGAGCGTTCCCAAAGTCGAAACTGGCAAAGGTAAACCCGAACCTTACTTTTTTCGTAATTTTCTAGTGCTTAAATAGGATTAAAAATCCATAAAATATTCATGGTAGCTCAGAAAATTATGATTCTTTTTGCAATAGCCTAGTAATATTGCTAAGGACCGCGGGGCAAAGTTTTAGAATTTTTAGAGCTTATTTGGGCAGTTTTTGCAAAAATGATCAATTATAAGGACTAAATTGAAATTTTACATATTGTGATGGATGATTGATTTGATGGACCCAGGAGGGGCTGTGTGATGAGATTGAGTTGTGGATATATGGGTTGTGAATATAGAAGTGTGTTTTGAGCCCTTTTGCAGGTTGGGTAGGTCCTAGGTATAGGGGAGACTCTGCCGGATTTTCGACACGACTTAGGACGTATTTGGTCTTTTCTTGAATTGTATTGAGTTATTTATATTAAATAATTGTAATGTAATTGTCAGGTGAGCCGGGACAGCCTTCTTCCTCCGCCCAGCCGCCACAGTGACCGTTGTCAAGTCTGTGAGTAAAATATTAATTTTAATTGTAATTTCACTATTATTATATGTTCAAGCATGCCCATGCATCACTTATATGCATATATCTATGTAGATAAACTTTAGGCACGATTTATGTTGCATTCATAACTGTGAAAGTGTCATGTATGTTGTTGTGGTAATTTGGAGCAGTGTGCGTGCGTTGGCGTGCGTGTGATGTGGTGTGGACTATGGATAGGACGGGTAGACACGGCTTGAGATCTTCGCTGGGACCCAGTCCTTCAGGGTAGACACGGCTTGAGTTCTTCGCTAGGACCCCAATTTGGTTATTAAGTGAAAGTCCGAGCTGAGTTCTTCACGCACTTGGAATTAAGAGAGTCAGATAGGGATCACTCCATATATATATGATTGATATTGCTGGGTGCGTGAGTGCTCCAAATTACCTTTTTGATGTTATGATGTGAAATTATTGCTGGTGTTGCATTTCACTTTACAGGGTGCATTAGTTTTAGATAGTTATAGAGATTATGGTTAAAATTGATATTTTACTCTCTGAGTCGAACGCTCACTCCTGTTCAATATTTTTTCAAGCTACAGGAGGATTTTATTGTGGTTAACCTGCTTTTCTCCTTCGCAGGTTATTTATCAATATTTGTGTAATTTTATTTACTCCTAGAATTTCTGCATGTGTTAGAAGTATTTATTTGATTTTAGTCTGTAATATTATTACCATGTTGGACCTGTAAACGTATAATGATATGCATGTTTGATGGACTGGATGAGGGAGCTGAGCTCCCATATGTTTTTATGATGATATGAGTATGTGGAGGGTGAGCTGAGCTCCCCAATTGAGTATTTACTGTGTTTACAGGTCGGGTGAGTCAAAAACTCCTCGTTGGTAGGTCCATTTTATGGCCGGACTCTATCCAGTTGATTTCTTGAAATTGGGCCCAAAGGGGCCTTAGAGTTGGGTTAATGAATAGTTAGGCTTACTACGGGCCTCGAGGGCTTTAGGCTGGCCCAGGCCCTAGTGCCGGTCCAGCCCATAGGTTGGGTCATGACATTAAATATATAAAAGAGAGAGAGAGAAAGCAAAGTATTTAACTCTATGTGACTAATTTTATAGCATAATTTTAAATTATTTTATTAATTTTAAGATATATATAATTCTTAAATTTTTATAATTAAATGAAATAATTAAAAATTTAAGAGAAATAATTAAAAATTTAAGAATCATTAAATGAGAAATTTATAAAATTATTAAAATATATCTAATATTTTTAATTAATTAACCATAAAAATTATGATAATAATGGTAATAGTAAAAATAATTAATGACAACAATAATGATAATAATTAATTATATTAATTAATATAATTGTTAAATATAACCTCTCTATATATATAAAAAATAAAGAGTTTTTCCAGTATCTAATTAAATTGAGGTTTCTAAATAATAATAATAATAATAATAGTTACTCATTACAATATTAAAGTAACAACTAAGTAAATAGTTTGTAACTTATATACGCATAGTTAGGAAATTAATAATTTAATCATAATTTAAAAAAATTGTATCATTAATTAATTTTTCTAAATGATAATAAAACAATATAATATAATTAATATTAACAAAAGCAATAATATTAATTATTTATTAATATACTATAAAAAATATAAAACTATAAAAAATATAAAAAATTAAAATTGAATATTGATATAAATTTTATATTTACCATAATTATGAAAATAAATTTTTATTTCATTTCATTTTTTCATAATTCATTATATATATATATCTTAATCACCAAGAATCTTAGTCATAATTTAGAGTAAATATTTTAAAAAAATTAAATTTAATTAAAACTATTTAGAAAATATAAATAAAATTTAATGTTGACCTTTCATTTTTTTTAAATTAAAGATTAATTACCTTTAAAATTTCAATCATTAATTTCTCACAATAATTTAAATATCCCATAATTTCTAATTTTAATTTAAATCATATATTTTAAATGAAATTAAGCTTAATGAAAATGTTTATCATTAATTTCTAAAAAAATTTAAGTATTTCATGATTATTGGTTTTAATTTTAAAAAGACATTTTAAAGGAAATTAAACTTAATTATAGTAATTAATAATTTTTCATTATTTAAATTTGAAATATCATATTAATTAAGAATTGTATTTAGAAAATTAGATTATATAATAATTATATATTACAAATATTTAGGAAATGTAGATAAATTTTAATTTTGATCTTTTTTTTAAATAACCTTCTTTTAAAAAAATCAATTATTACTTTCTCACAAATATTCAAATATTCTTTATTCTTGATTCTAATTTATAATAGATTTTTTAAAGAAAGTTAAATTTAATTAAAACTATTTATGAAATATAAATAAAATTTAATGTTGACCTTTTATTTAAAAAAATATTTAAATTTAGAAGTTATATAATATTTATATATCTCAACTCTTTAGAAAAATACTGAAAAAATTAGGTATCAAAAGCAGAGTTTTTTTGTAGTTACCATTTTTTTCTTCTTCTTCATTTTATTAGTATTTTGCTTTAAAATGACAATCTCTCTTGTGATTCTTTCTAGATTCTTATTTTTTCTGTCACTCTTTATGGTAATTTTGCTATATATTTTTTCATTTAACTTAGTTACACTTGGTTCTGTATTCTGTTTATTGTTGGGATTGTTGATTTTCTATTTAATTTCTCTAAAAAGAAAAATATTTCAACTTTATTTTAAAAGAATACAAAAAACTTTTATTACTAAGAATATTATTTTTTTTGGGCTTGTTATTTTGCAATAAAATGATCATTCTATTCTAATGCTAGTTAAATAAAAATTGCCTTTATTTATTTATTTGTTTTTCCTTTTAATACTATGGGAGATATGTTTTATTTGTTGAGGTGAATCTTATGATAGATCTTTCTAGTGTTTGATTTGTAAATTTGAGATTGTAGTGCTGATCTAATGATGTGTTTGTGGTACAACCTCCAAATGAAAACATGTGGCTTGCAGTGACTTATTTGCCTCACTTCAAATTTGAAGAATCATTGCAATTAACAAATGATAGAATTTAGATCACATAAAATATAATATTATTTCCTTAATTTATTGTACTCAAGAAATTGAACTTTAATATTGATAAAAAAATATATGTATTTAGGCATATTGAAGATCTTTTTTATGTGTATTTAGGCAGTAAAAAGTTAAATTTAGATTATTACTTAAAAATTAAATAAGGGGAAAAAATTGATATCAATAAAATTAACAAATGAGGTAAGAAAAGAAATTGCTAGCAATAAATTTAATTTAATATAATTGACATATATGGAAATGAGAAAATATTACTAACAATAAATTTAATTTAATATTACCATTTGGCATTACTATTTAGCACTGAAAAAAAATTTGATTACTTTAAATAGTGCCATGTGGCATAAATATAATTATTTTAGAATCCTATATGATAGCATCAGGGAAAAACTTGTCTACTTTATATATATATATATATATATATATATATATTAAAAAGTTAAATTTGGATTATAATTTAAAAATTAAATAGTAATTATATATTATAATTATATAGGATATTAAATTAAAATTAAAGATTAAAATTATGAAAAATTAATATTCTATAAATACTATATGAAATTTAATAAAAATCAATTTAATAAATTCAATTTAATATAATTAGCATACATGGCAAGGAAAAAAAAATTTGTTAGTAATAAATTTAATTTAATATTGTCACTCGGCATAAATGTAATAATGTTAGAATCCTATGTGGCAACACAGGAAAAAACTTAATTGCTTTAAATATTAATATATGGCACAAATATAATTATTTTACAATTTTATGTGACAATAACAGGAAAACACCACTCTGCTATATATATATATATATATATATATATATATATATATATATATATATAAATTTGGCTATTAATTAATATTGTGATATAAAATTTCTTTTTCTCTTTAGATGGAAGGATAGAGACAAATATGAATAATTTAGCACTGAGGGCCAACAAGAAAAAAAAAAGCCTCAATTTTACCGCCTTGTATTTGTCATTATTTTACTGGAAGCACACATCTATATAGTTTGAGCATAAATATATAAATTTTATTTATTTTATATATAAATTTTTTATTATTATATTTTAAATTTATTATAAAATGAATTTAAATAAAAGTTGTTCAAAATAAAATAGAGAATAAAGCTTATAATATTTTAAATATTTTAGTGAAATTAATAGGAGTTATTGTGTAAATTTTATCAAATTCTTTCTATGATTTTATTTTTTTCTTGAATATCCCATTTTTAAAACAGTTAATTTCCCAAAATTTTTTAAAAAATCCATGATATGATAATAAAATGAACAATCGATTTTTCTTCACACAAAAATTATTTTCTATCTTAGATTTTTTCTTTTTATTGCATTTTCTTCTGATGATGCTACAAAGTTTCAAGTAACAAATCATGTTGTGGCCTATACATGCCTTTTCTTTTCTTGTGCCAACAAGTAAACTATAAAGAATGTGTGGAGTGGAGGCTTCCACACGAATCAACCATTTTGGTCCATCTAATCTTATACGAGTGATGAAGCAGCTATGCCTTTTGTTTGGTGATGTTTCCTACTTTCCTTGTACACTTTATTATATCTATATTTTCAAAAATAAAAATATTTATAATAAATCTTTCATTGATTAAATTTTGATTATAGTTTACATTTATTATTTTATAATTTTAAAAATAATTCAAATATTTTAAACAGTTAAACGTCCCCTCACCAAGATAAATATATGACCCACTCGACTGTTAATATAATAATTATTAAAGTTCTTCAATCATGGAAGAAATAATAAGATGTAAATCACGTGAGATTGGCGATGATGAAGGGAAGAAACTAAAAATAATGCTTGTTAGTTGCAACCATAGTTGATGTTTGCTTCAACTTCAAAAGAACAAGAACATTTTGCTGACTTATGTCCATCATAATTACATATCTATATGAAAGAAGATATTCATTTGGTAATTCTTGAAGCAAATTAAACTTAATTAGGAGTAGAAATTGCAATTTCTGGTGATATTATTTGTACTCGGATAATTGAATGATCTCTGGTGGGTTCTTTGGCATCACTTGGATCTATGTTCTGGGGTGTGTTGAATTTTCTGTGCATGGCAGTTTTGAGGTTGATGTGTATGCTGTTCTGATGTGTTTGTGTTTTCTGTAAAAAAAAAAAAAAAATTATTTTGGCCTTTCATTTTAATATTATGTAAACAATTTCAAATCCATTAAATATAATTAAAAATTTTTAAAAAATGGAAAACTTAGCGTAAAATTTAAAATTCATATTATGATTGAGGTTTGTAATGAATGAAGACAGCAGAGGCCAAGAAAGCGAGAGATATTGAACTTTTTGGGACCAACATAAACATAAAGAACAAAACACCAAATGATTTGGTGCATACAGTTCTTGGTGTCTATCCTATCTATGCCCTCTTGATGAGTCCTTTAATAATACTGCAAGAAATTATTTTTTATTTTTTATTTTTTTGATGTTCAATATGTCGCAAGGCGTCTACTTCTTTGCGTTATGTTGTTTATGCTCATTAGTTTATTTGATTGCCCTCTAATAATTAATGAAGGATGCTTCTTCTTCTGCCATTATTAACTATTGAAGCCTATTTTTATTTATTTATAAAAAAGGAACAAGTATTTATATATAGTAAAAATTCATCCTAACCTTTGTAAATAAAATTCAACAAAGCCAGTAGTTGGACTTGGACAGAGAGAATGGGCTGGAGTCCAAAGGATAGAGGTCTATATTTAACCGTGAGACCATCAGCAGTATAACAGCACCAGCCTTTGTACTTGGGGCATGGGTTCTTCCAAAGTAGTATCATACATGGTGACACTTGTTCATTTGTTAAACACTTACATTAGCCCCCTCATATGTTTCCCACTGGTTTTTGCTTCCTTTCTTCAACGTGCAAGGTCCCTAGTGAAATACCTGTGCTGTGAGTTACCGGGCACAAGGCTATAATAGAGCATTTTTTTTTTGGTAAGTCAACTTTGACAACAATTTGCTGCTGTGGTTTTTCGGTCCAATACCCATAATTGGAGCTTCCACGTTGGTGATTTTGAACACTCTGACTCAAATTCTAACCCTCTGCCTGTAGATTCCTTGTTTATGGCAGTTTTCAAACAAAATCTCTAAGTAGTAGATTGGGAAAATGGCAATGACTGAACTTGATATAATTTACTTTGAAGTTCATTCCTATAGCTGTTCAGAAAGCAGGACATAACCAATAAGGCACAAGATTATCCTATGCAGCTGCAATAAACTAAAAAATGAAAAATTTAATAGCATGAATACAATTGATTATAATTGCAAGACCAAAATTGATTATCAGCGACCCACTATCTTGATTCTCTTGTTATTGTGAACTATCTGGATTTTGATCTCCCCGGCTGATGTTCAATTCAGCACTACCTGAAGGACTCTCAGATGTTGAATTCAGAGAGCCCGACTACTCATTGCCTTCACTTTCACTTTTCTCCCTAGTAGAACCTTCCATGAAAGAGTTGAAGGCAAGCTGGGCAGAATAAAGGAATAAACCAACAGAATTGACGAATCTTGCAAGGTAACACAACACATTTATAATTTCCTGCAAACAGTAAGGAGATGCCACAACTTCCTTGCATAAGTTAATCATAAATGTCGGAAGAATGCAGCAGTGGGGGCTACCTGATGGTTATTGTTATTTGACGAACCTCGAAAGCAGGAAAATGAAAAGAGTGAGAATCATACAATGAGAGTTCCATGTATATTCACCTACCATCTTCAAGTATTTTCTTTCAACAGGAAAGCATATGCAATAAGAATGTGATACAGATTGGAACAGACCAAAACTGATGAGCAAAAGAAATCAAACAAAGTAAGTGCAAATGGGATACAATGGAACCAACCGAGAAATTATCTGCCATGGTCTGGCCGTTAAGAGCTGCCTCAATAGTAGTAGTGAACTTATAGAGTACAAGTGAAATCACTCCTGCTGATATTGCCCCTAAAAATGCCTGAACTGGTGAAGGAGGTTTCTTACCATCAATTGAAGCAGATCCCATTGTTTTCAAACTATCTAACGCCTCCTCTTTCATTGTTTTCTTCGCCCCTGATGACCTAAATCTCTCAAAACACGTACAGTTGCTCAAAATTCCTTTCCCGATGAAGCTAAAGTATAAAATGAAAGTGAATAAATTGCACTATACCCCAATTTTGTCAAATGCCCATTTGAATCATTATAGCAAACACTAATGCAGATGCAGAGTCAACCCAATGGAAAACAATTATACCACACTTATAATTCAAAATGAATCGAAATAACATGCAAGTAGACATAAAAATTTGATGGGATGCCAAAATTCATCTTCAATTCTGACAAATTTTGTAAACCCATGTACCAAAAGGCACTTTCTAAAACCACAGTAACATAATCAACCAGTAAAGCTAACAAAGATTTGCTGCAACAACATCAAGGCGAAGGTCTAAAGCGAAATACCAGTTCTTTAGCACGCTTAGCTCGGCGACGAATAGAGCGAAAGAGAAAGACAGCAATGGCTCCAGTGAGAAGGACACTAGTGGCCACCTGGAGAGGAGAAGGGTCATCTGTGGTAGCAAAAATGGAAGGAGAGAAGAGTGGGAGCTCTATGGTACCACCCTCTTCCGGTGGATTAATGGATGTGGTGGTGTGGTTGGCGGAGTCAGGGAGCTGGGCCAGCCATAGGCTAGGTTGCACGGAAACGGGAGGCGGGAGCGTTTTCCCGTTCCGGAAACGTTTCCTTGCCGGAAACGTTAGGACACGGCGAGGAAACGTCTTCGGGCCGTTTCGGAAATCGGACACGCGTTTCCTTTGCCGGACACGCGTTTCTTTAAAAAAAAAAAAAAAAAAAAAAATCGCACCTCCAGGAAGAAAGGAGAAGGCAAAGAAAAAAGAAGAAGAAGAAGAAGAAGAAGAAGAAGACGAGAAGGAGGAGGAGTACCTGGTGGTGCAGCAGCGTGCCGGCGATAGGAGGTGACTGGTCTCTGCTTCCTTCCCCATCCGATGCTGCTCTGCCAATCAGCTTCCCTTCCCCCCAATGGCGCTGCTCCTTCTTCATGGCTCTGCTCCTTGCCCGAATCTGCTATTTGAAATTTTTTTTTAATCATTATTTTTTTTTTCAATTTTTATTCAGATTTTTACTGTGTCAAATACATTGAATCATTATAGCAAACACTAATGCAGATGCAGAGTCAACCCAATGGAAAACAATTATACCACACTTATAATTCAAAATGAATCGAAATAACATGCAAGTAGACATAAAAATTTGATGGGATGCCAAAATTCATCTTCAATTCTGACAAATTTTGTAAACCCATGTACCAAAAGGCACTTTCTAAAACCACAGTAACATAATCAACCAGTAAAGCTAACAAAGATTTGCTGCAACAACATCAAGGCGAAGGTCTAAAGCGAAATACCAGTTCTTTAGCACGCTTAGCTCGGCGACGAATAGAGCGAAAGAGAAAGACAGCAATGGCTCCAGTGAGAAGGACACTAGTGGCCACCTGGAGAGGAGAAGGGTCATCTGTGGTAGCAAAAATGGAAGGAGAGAAGAGTGGGAGCTCTATGGTACCACCCTCTTCCGGTGGATTAATGGATGTGGTGGTGTGGTTGGCGGAGTCAGGGAGCTGGGCCAGCCATAGGCTAGGTTGCACGGAAACGGGAGGCGGGAGCGTTTCCCCGTTCCGGAAACGTTTCCTTGCCGGAAACGTTAGGACACGGCGAGGAAACGTCTTCGGGCCGTTTCGGTAATTCCTTGAAATCGGAAACGCGTTTCCTTCGCCGGACACGCGTTTCTTCAAAAAAAAAACAAAAAAAGTCGCACCTCCGGGAAGAAAGGAGAAGGCAAAGACAAAAGAAGAAGAAGAAGAAGAAGAAGAAGAGGAGAAGGAGGAGGAGTACCTGGTGTTGCAGCAACGTGCCGGCGATGGGAGGCGACTGGTCTCTGCTTCCTTCCCCATCCGATGCTGCTCTGCCAATCAGCGTCCCTTGCCGTTGGCGCTACTCCTTCTTCATGGCTCTGCTCCTTGCCCGAATCTCCTGTTTGAATTTTTTTTTTTATTATTTTCTTTTTCAATTTTTACTGTATTAAAACTCTCAACCTTTTATTTTTAATATTTTAATATTAATTTTATTATACTATATATTTATTATTTCAATTATTTATAATTATAAATATATAAATAATCTAATTAATTAATTTTATTTTTTTTTTATTTTAATATTTAAATTTATTATTATTAAAATTTTTAAATATATATATATTATTTATTTATAAATATATCTCTATATTTTTTATATTTATGCGTTTCTTCATATTTTCATTCTCTATATTTTTTAAAATGCTATTTTTTAGTGTCTGTTTCCGCATTTTTCCGTACGTATTTCGGATTCCATTGCTACATAGGCCATAGGTCGGGTCTGGGACGAGGAAACGCTGAGAGGGAGAAAGGAGAGCTGGGTTTGTAGAAAGAGGAGGAAGTAAAGGAAGGGCTGTGGTGGTGGTGGTGGAGAGAGAGGGGGAAGAACTGAGGAGAGAGAGTGTAGTGATGGCACGGAAACATGGAAGATTATAGAATACACGTAGACAAAAGCAGTGCTTCTCTCTTCCTTAGAGAAGTGTGGCTCTTCATAGGATGGAGAATAGACGGTATATAATTGTAAGCGGTAACATGCATACTGAATATATTTGATAATTTTTTAAAAATATTTGATATAAATTTTAAAAAATAACTGAATTATTATTATTATTATCATTTTATTATTTTTTTAACTAGATTATTATTTCTCTATCTTCTTCCTTTGAATTTGGAGTTCTATAATTCTATGATAATAATATCTTCTTGCATTGCATCTTTTGGATTTTGGTTGGACATTTCTAAATTATCTTTATTTTTTGGCCTTCTCCCTCCATGAAAAATAAAATTTTTGTGCTCTGAAACAGCACCATCAATATTTTTTTAGACTAATGAGGGAAATTTTTAATGCTCATAGCATCTATTTTAATTTTTTCTCATAAGATTTTGAGTGAAAATCCTAAGTTTATGAATGGAGATAGCTATTCATTGTATAATTGTTCAATAAAAAATATGAAATAAATATTCAATTTTTAAATTACTAGTTCAATGAAAAATCTGATATAAAATAAAAATACACAAATGGCTAAATCAATAAAATTATGAGAAATATGAAATCAGAATATGTTTTATTGTTGCAAATCAAATGATAAAAAGGACTTATTGTTATTGTTACAGATTATTGAATCCCTCAAGTATTAGAAAAATACAGACTTAAAAATCAACAGGAATTGTTATTTCTTCAATCCTCTAAGGCATTCCTCCAGTTCTTGCAAGTTTGCTCTTAATACAAGGTGACAAGAGTAGCTCATTTGTGAAGCATACACCCATCAAAAGTCCAACAAATGTTAGGAATTGCCAGAAGGCCAAAAAAAATTGATTAGCGTACATTAGAGGCGACTGCTCTAGCCCAATACTTGAGTTGTGCCTTCATTTCTTGTGCTGAATTTTTGGGAGCCCAAATGGGAATTGGAGGTGCACAACTTTGCTTTTGCAGATGCCATGCCTTAGAAAGATGAGGTCTCCTCCTCACTTTGTCATGGTCTTGATGATCTTGGTTTTTTTTTTGCTCGTCTTGCAAACCAGGGAGAATTCCAGCCTCACTTGGGTTTAGGTCTTGTTTGTTAAATGTGAATCCCAAGTCCTTGAACCCTTGCACTTCTTGAGATTCAATATTACTTAGGCTTCTCTGTATATTTCTTTGGTTAGAACATCCAAGATTCCTCTTTTGTTTAGAGTTAGCATTAACTGTGTCAATGGTTTGCATCTTCCAGTTTCTTGGTGGGCTGTACCTTGGCATGCTGGAACTTTGTATCATACCCTGCATTCAAAGTGTTTGAATTAATTGCTTGAAGAATAAAACTGAGTATGGGATTAAAACTGCATATGGGATCAATTATCCTCCTACACAATAAATAGATACTCCATTGAGTCAGTGATTCATTCTTATTAAAACAAAATCGAAGTTACCCGATTCATTAATGAATATCTAAAATTCACCTATAGATTTAGCAACATAAAGTAAATTAAGCCTGTCAATTTGCAATACAAAGCAACAAATTATAGCATTCAAAAAAAGGCCTCCAAATTTTAAAGTGCTGAGAACTACAAGTTTTGGGAGGTACCTTTGAAGTATGACGAGGAGACATTGCTTGGCGAATCAATCTGCTCATTGTAATGTTATCATCATTCTCTTCTTCTTCTTCTACTTCTTTCCTACCTATACAAGGGGGTAGAGATGGTGTTCTAAGTAATTTGTGCTTTGATGGTTGCCCTGTGATCACTTTGCTCCTTCTATTCTCTTGAATACCTTCTGCACAAGTAGTTGGTTTGATAGGCTGTTGTACCGAAGCTTTATCTGATAATTGCCTGCAGGTCGGCTGTTTCTCTTCAATTTTCTCTTCTCTCCAGCCTATACAAGGCAGCAATGATGGTTCACGAATCGAATTACCTACAACTTTCCCTATGCATGGATTGTTCTCTGCTAAAATTGCTTGATCAAAGTTTGGAGTAGGATCAGAGTAGCACCTCAGCATTAAAGATGATCTTGGTTTCCTGGTGAGCAGTTTCCCAAAGAACCAACCCTCCTCCAAAAGCTGGTGAACACCATCCACCTTTACATCCCTACTAGAGGATGTCTCAAAAGGGTCATCATCAAAACAATCCATTGTTGTTTTTTGCACAATTTCTGAATCTACTGCACAGAACGAAACACATGGGATAGTTGGTTCTTGTGATATATTTTTCTTTATATTCTGCTATCTACTGGAAGCCGCTGCACAACAAATGGGGGATTGACTTGGGAGGCTCATGTGGGGCAGGAGACCCATGTGCATGTAGCTCATAATGCATAGCAATCTCTTATTTTTAATTTGAGCAATGGACAGACTAAGGGCTCGGACTAGAGATTTCAATATTAGAAATTAAAGTATGAAAGTGAACTTGTGAGAATGCGTCTGAAACAGCGGTGTAGAAATTGAATCGTAACAACTCAGAGATATGAGCATTGGGATTGGATTAGGTGAGACAGGGCTGATTGCTTAGCCGCAAGACCATGTCATTCCAGCACATTCCCCATGTGATTGTCTTTTGTTTATGATGCAACCGAAAAGTGTTCTGTGCATTGTTTTTCTTCTCAGCTGTTCTGTGGTGTGACAGCTAAGGTTATGACTGGCTAGGCCTTGGACATTATTGAGGAGAAAGATGCCAAAATGGATTTTCTTTCTATATTTAGGGAGCACATTTTATTTATTGCGTGCAAGAAAATTTTTCATTTTACTGGAAAATTAATAACAAATTATAACAGCATCTTATGTTCATGATTAATTAAGATTTAGCTCAAAAAAAATATATCGTTGCAAAATTTAAACTCCTGAAATTGGATTTTAGCCATAAAATATAAAGAAAATTTAGCTCATTCTAGACTCATTAGGTCAGGACAACAGAACATTTCAGTTTGAAACCTCCTTTTCCGTCGGCTTTAGATTGTATATTTGCAATTTCTTTAACCATAAATAGCAGCTACTGGGAACGAAGAAGCTTTAAAATCTAAAACAAACCCAAGAAAAAGAAAATCCTGGGCTCTATAGATATGGGCTTCTATTACATTTTTGCCGGTTAAAGTTTTTTGAAGTCAGGCCGCGCTGGCCATAATATGAATATGGTGTTGTGACTTGTATTTTTTTTTTTTTAATCTATTCATATATATATTTATATATATATATATAAAGCTGATAAGTTTTTTTTTTTATAAGGTATAGATTTATTTCCTTATCGTTAATATATTTTTTCAAAATATTATTAATATTTATAAAAATACTATTTAAGTATATTATATTTATTTAATATATTATTAGTATAAAAAATTTAAAATTTTAAAACTGCAAAAATGATCATGCTATTCAATTATCTTAAATTATTTTATATTTTTAATTAATTTTTTTATTATATTACTACATTTTTATTATAAAATTTTCATTAAAAAATTATAGAGATAAAAATTTTAAGTCACTATAAAAAATACTAAAAATAAATTATAGAATAACAATAAATTTAAAATATTATTTTATTTTCATATATTAAAATTAAAAATATATAAATTAAAATTATTTATATATTTAAATTATTATTACCTACATGCACTAGTATGAGTGTGTGTATATATTGCACCCATGATGCTACCGCAACCTTTTATACAGGATGAGTATGATTTTTTGAAAAAATACTGTCATATATCACTATTTATAAAAGTTGTGTGTTTTCTTTTATGCTAATTATTTATTATCTTTTTATTTTTTTAAAAATTGTTATTATTTTAATTTTTATAATTTAAATAATTATTTTTTTCAAAAATTTATTGTCAAAAACCAAGGATTTTGAGTTTGAATATGTTACTTAAATATTTATTATATTTATAATTTCATTTACATAAATATAATATTTTAATTTATACTTCACATGTATTTTATTTTTAATTGATGAAATATTTTTATTTTTTATAAAAAATTAATTATTATAACTTGTTTCATATTAATCAAATGATAAATATAAATTTTATATTATTATTCCATTTTAAATGTGATTTAACTTTTTGAAAGAATTTTACATTATTGTTATTATAATTTCTCCTTAAATGTCTTTTATATTAAACATATTTATCTATAATTAATGTAAAGTTTACATAGTATTATTTGAATAATCCCGTATTATTCATTGATTTTAATTTTTTAAATGGAAACATATTTTTTTGTTTTATTTTAATTTTTACTTATATTTTTTTTATAATTATTTGAAATGTAAGTTTTTGCTAATAATGATTTATTTTAATATTTTATATATTTTTAATTCATTTTACATATGTCTTTTAATAATTTGTGTAATTTTTTTTAAATTCAAAAAATTAATTTGTGTAATATTGAACTTATATTTTTTTAATTATAACTGGTTAATATTAATTTTAAATATAAATATATTAATAATTTAAATATTAAAATTAAAAAATAATAAACTCATGTGCGGGCATTTAACTAGCGCGTAAATAAAATAGCTTAGAAAGCACCCTTGGTTTCCGTCATTCTACTTGAGTTGAGCATGCAGAGGAGAACAAAAACACAGGTCATGGAGCTGCGATTCTCAAAGCCCCAGGCCTCCAAGGTCGACGGGCGTACCTGTCCTGGAATTCTCTTGATACTCCAACTCATTACTCTGCCTTCTTCATTACTAGCAATATTACCCAGATTGTTCTTGGAGTCAAATGCGGCATCAAAATTAACTTTGAGAAAACCTGATGGGGGTGGATTCCATTGCAGAGGGGGATAGATTTGAGGAGTGGAGGTCTGCTGTTGGATGATGAAAGCATTTCGTGCTTAAATTTCCATAGTTGCCAGGAAATGAACACCACTTGTGCAAGCATCGGCATGCCTCCTTCACCTATCCATGCTAATATCTCCTTCTAGCATTGAACCATATTATGTCCTTGAATCAGCCGTGAACGAATACAGAAACCAAAACTCCACCATACTGCTGCCGCAAAGAGGCAGTGAAAGAGCACATGCTCAGTAGATTCCCTTAGCCCACTCGCCTGGCATTTGTCTTCCATATTTGGGAATCGGGCTGACAAATTGGAAGGTTTCCTTTTAACGCTTGCCATAAAAATTTTTAGTTTCCCGGCACTGGGATAGCCCATATTCTTCTCCAAAAACTCTGGTCTTACTCTAACAGCCGAATTGGAAGCATCTCGACTTGCAAATTTACAAGCCAAATCGTATCCCGTTTCACGGAATATCTCCCTCCCTTTCCTTTTATTTATTATTATTTTTTTATTTTATCTCAGATCTGCAAAGACAACGAAAGAAATTAAAAAAAGAAAATAAGAGAAAGAAAAAGAAAATTAAAGAATGTTATTTAGATAAATTATTAAAATAAAAGATAAATATAAATTTTATTCTTATGGCTATTGTATTATAGAATTATATTTAAGTATTTTAATATAAATAAAACACATTTCATTTTTCTCTATCTCCCACCGATTTAAAAAAAATATATATATTTTAAATTAATTACAAAGAGTTAATAATTTCTCATTCTTCATCTCCTCCATTCTTTCATTTCCCTCAACCGAAACAAAATGCTCGGTTAGCCTCCCTCCCTAACATACTGATAGGCAACCCCAGAATTATGTTTGCATCATCTCTGTGTCTCACAAGTCCTGAATTCCACGAGCACCAATCCCCTTGTTGTAAGATTTTCGGCTCCTCTATGCCTATGATAGATTGCTACCTACCTCCACATGCCAAAAAGACGAGAACCTTGCCATTTATATATATATATATAAACTATTTAAAAAGTGTTACATGCTCTTAAAATAATCTAAAATATATTATTAATATAAAATATATTAAATTTCACAAATTAATAAATAAAATTTATAAATTTTTATGCATTAAAATATGTTTAAATATATTATAAATATAAAAAATTCAAAACTTTTCGGTATATCTCCCACACACTGATGAGAAATTGTAACACTCTTAATTTTTAAATTTATTATTTTATTGATAAATATTAATATTTTATTTTATTTAAATTTTGAGAAATTATTTAAAATTTTTCGAATTTTAGAAATTGGATTCGATTTTCCGAAAATATAAAATTTTGATGATTTTTAAAAATTAATTTAAAGACCACGTGGTAAAACTAAAAATATATTTGAACTCTACGAATTTTTCTGAGTTTTCTAGAATTTTTTCAAAATTTTTGGACTTCGTTTTTTATCCTAGGACAAAGTAAAAATTTAAATTTTTGTACTTGAATCGGACTTGCCCATTTTCTTTTTCCTAATTCTTCTTCTTCGTGCGCCCCCGAAGCCCTCCCTCTCTCTCGCGTTTTCTCTCTCCTCTCTCTCCCTTTGCGCCGACCGCTGCCACTCTGCCCTCCCCCACATGCCGGCGCACCACCTCAGCCCTTCCCCCTCGCTGGTTGCCGCCTGAAGCGCCGAAAAAGTATGCCTAAAGAAGCTTACTCGCGTAGCATGCCGCTTCACCTTCCTGAGCCGATTACAGCTAATCCGGCCACCAATCGGACCGAGTCTTATCCTAAAATACTTTTATACCTCTGGAGCTTTCCATAGACACCAAGAACACCAAAATCCATTAAGCGTTTGCTCAATTTTTATCTAGGAAGTTTTAGCACATTTTAACTTTCGGGCTAGATTTATCGAAAACCGTAAACCCCACAAAAAATTCGAGAGTACTGGAGTGCTCCACTCGCCAAGAGCTTCGCAGCAATACCCATTTCAAATTTTTTCGACACCGCTTTTTGGTAGGTCCCGCGAGACTTCGCAGTTTTTTTCTGAGCATTAAATGAGTTTAGAAAATTCCGTAAAAATTATATACTAACCCCCGTGTTGTGGGCTTTGCATGGATACCTTTAATCCACGAAAATTCAATAGTTGCTTGGATTTGTAATTTCAGGCTAGGCAGACAGACTATCGAAAAAGTCTCTGAATTGGGTTGAGGTTATAGGTTACTCACCATTTTCAGACGTCCTGGACACGTCTCCAGGGTCACAATTGGCATAAGAAAACCCAAACCCTCATTTTTCTTAATTATCTAGTGCTTGATTTTGATTAAAAATCTATAAAATATTTGTGGTAGGTTAGAAAAATATAATTCCTTTTGCGTTAGCTCTATAATATTGCTAAGGACCGCGGGGCAAAGTTTTAGAATTTTTAGAGCTCATTTGTATAGTTTTTGCAAAAGGGGTAATTGTAGATACTAAATTATAATTTTTCAAATTGTAGTTGTTGACTATTTGGATGGGCCCAGGAGGGGCCATGTGATTTCATTAAGTTGTGAATGTGTGGCTTGTGGATATAGAAATATATTTTGAACCCTTTTGCAGGTTGGGTAGGTCTTAGGTATAGGGGAGACTCTGCCAGATTTTTGACACTACCTAGGGTGTCTTTGGTCTTTTCCAAGCTTATATCAAGTTAAATATATTAAATAATTGCAATAAAATTTGTCAGGTGAGTCGGGACAGCTTTCCTCCTCCGCTCAGCCACTGTAGTGACCGCGGTTAAGTCTGTGAGTAAAATATTAATTTTAATTATAATTTCGATATTATTATATGTTCAAGCATGCCCATGCATCACTTATAAATATATATCTATATAGTTAAACACTAGACACGTTTTATATTGCATTCATAATTGACGAAGTGCCATGGATGTTGTTTGTGGTAATTTGGAGCAGTGTGCGTGCGTTAGTGTGCGTGTGGTATGGTATTGGTTATGGACAGGACTGGTAGACACGGGTTGAGAGATACTCACTGGGACCCGGTCTTTTATGGATAAATCGGGGTAGACACAGCTTAAGAGACACTCGCTGAGACCCCGCATTTGGTTTATTAAGTGAAAGTCCGGCTTGAGAGACACTCGCTGGCAGAGGTTGGATTAAGAGAGCTGTATAGGGGATCAGCTCCCATATATGTATTGTTTGTACAGTGTTGGATGGGTGAGCGCTCTAAATTGCCTTTTTACTGCTATGATGTGGTTTGTATGAAAATTATGATGATGTTGCATCCCATGCCTTAGGATGCATTAGCTTTAGTTAGCTATAAAAATTGTGATTAAAATTAGTATTTTACTCTCTGAGTCGAACGCTCACTCTTGTTCATCTTTTTTTTCAGGATACAGGAGGATTACTTCTTCGCAGGTCAATCAGTAGTATCTGATGTATTTTATACAATTGAGTTAAATTTTAGACTCTGCATATATTAGGAGTATTTTAATTAATTTGGGTTTGTAATATAATATGGTGTTGAATTTATAAGATTATTAATTGCATATATGACTGGATTGGATGAGGGAGCTGAGCTCCCATTGGATTTTTGATATTATGAGCATGTAGAGGATGAGCTGAGCTCCTCAATTTATTTTATATTGTGTTTACAGGTCGAGCGAGTAAAAAAATCCCCATTGAATGGTCCATTTTATGGCCGGACTCTATTCAGTTGAATTCTTAAAATTGGGCCCAAATGGGCCTTGGGATTGGGTTGAGGAATAGTTAGGCTTACTACGGGCCTCGGGGGCTTTAGGCTGGCCCAGGTTCTAAATTCCAGTCCGGCCCATAGGTTGGGTCATGACAAATATGGTATCAGAGCTTAGGCTCCAGATTCATAGGGAATATATGTCTAAAGTGTTGGGAAGAGTCTAATAGGAGTCACATGCGGAGAATAAGGTCCACATTCGTCCTTGCATTGTCATCCATGCTTCTATTTTCTACTTTATATAATTGTGTGTAAATATGAGTTTATAGAGCTGTGTAACATGCCATTTTGAATTTTTGTGGGCTAATGCTGCCGAATTTCAGGAAAATGCGTTGAAGCAGAAGAGCTGTCACTGCACCATAACAGGATGTGCCAGACGAGGTGTCGGCACAGGATGAGGCGCCTGCTTCGAGGAGGCGAGGCAGGAGATCTACAGCTGCTCAAGTAGAAGAATAGCTGCCATCAGTTTAGGAACAGTCTTTTATGGCCCAAGGTCCCATGGACCCAATGGCAGCTACCCTAGCCGGATTGTAGAGAACCATCGATATGATGACACAATATATGGTCCACCCTCCCCAACAGCAGCAGCCCATAGCACCAAGAGGGGAACCTTATAAACAAATAATTAATTTCAAGAAGTTGGTGCCTGGTACTTATGATGTGTCAGATGATGCCTATCGATTTTTAGATTCCTGCAAACAGGCAGGGATGGAGTTACAGTTGACTGATAGGAGGCTTATAGAGTGTGTGCAACATGTATTGGGGCCAATGCCAAGATAGTGGATGATAGACTACGTATTACCTCGTATTGATGGATTATCATGGACCCTGTTTGTGGAACTGTTTATCAACAGGTTTGTGCCAAAAAGCTTCAGAGATCAAAAGCAGTGGGCCTTTGAGGTCTTAAGACAGAATGGCAGATCCGTAAATGAATATGCTATAGAATTTTTGAAACTGAGTAAATATGCCCCCACAGCAGTGGCTACAGAAAAGTATGAAGGTAAAGAGGTTTCTAAAGAGGCTAGACAGAAGGTATGCAAACCTAGCCATGATGTCTGATTAGTCTTTTGATGTGGTAGTTGATCGAGCCCGACAGATTGAGATTAGCTATACAGAAGATAACAGTGGAAGGGCCAAGAAGAATAGAGCAGAAGGTTCTTCAGGTGTTCCCTACATGGGTACCATAGATATCGGAGGCCAAAGTCACTACAGAGGTAGGGGTAGAAACAACAAGAAGGGTGGTTTTAAATACAAATCTCGAGGATTCAGACCAAGGTATGAATCCAGCAGTAGTCACAGTTCGAGTTATAGCAGTTTTGGGTCTAATTCAGGATCCTCCTTGGCACCTTGCATGCAGTGTGGAAGAAGACATTAAGGACCTTATATGATGGGTTCAGGAGTATGTTTCCAGTATGGCCAGCAGGGTCACTTTGCTAGAGAATGTCCAGTGTTCAGCGAGCCACATATGAGGTCACAGGGTTCTGTTGCAAAATGTTCCTCATCGATTGTATCTTGGTTCTTCCAGCATGGCAAGCAGTCAGTCAGTTCAGTGGCCAATAGGGCCGAGGACAAGGAGGATGTAGATTTGGAGGCAGGTCAAGAAGTAAAAGTCAATTTCAGGGTTCTGCAATGCAGGGTAGGGGTCAAGCTCGGGTTTTCACCTTGACCCACCAGGATGCTCAGGCTTCCAATGCAGTTGTGGCAGATATTTTTCTAGTCTGTTCCTGTGAGGCTAGTGTTTTGATAGATTCGGGTGCTGCGCACTCATTTGTCTCCCCTGTTTTTGCCATGAGATTGAGTAGGAACCCTACAATTTTAGAATTCCTCTTGTCTACAGCTACTCCACTTAGTGACAACATAGATGTAGATATAGTTTTTTCGGGTAGCCCAGTGGTAGTGGATGGAAGGGTCCTCCCAACAGACTTGGTTCCTCTACCAATAATGGATTTCGATGTAATTTTGAGAATGGATTGGTTGGCAACTCATTATACCACTTTAGACTGCAGGAACAAAATGGTGTACTTTCATATACCTGGTGTGGAAGAGTTTAGCTTTAATGGTGACAGGAGCGTGGCTCCATATAACTTGGTGTCAGTGCTAGAAAAAATGTTGAGGTGTGGGTGTCAAGGGTATTTGGCATTGGTGAGAGATACATCTGTAGAATGTGTTAACATTGAAAATGATCCTATTGTCAGAGAATTTATGAATGTCTTCCCTGAGGAGCTTCCAAGGTTGCCACCAGGAAGGGAAATAGAGTTCTACATTGATGTTGTGTCTGGTATAAACCCCATATCAATGCCGCCTTATAGGATGGCACCAGCAGAATTGAAAGAGCTAAAGGAGCAACTACAGGAACTTTTGGACAAGGGTTTCATATGTTCGAGCACTTCACCCTGGGGCACTCTTGTTTTATTTATGAGAAAGAAAGATGGGTCATTGACGTTGTGTATTGATTATAGACAGCTGAACAAGGTGACTGTGAAGAACAAGTATCCACTTTCTCAGATCGATGATCTGTTTAATCAGCTCCAAGGGGCTAGATTCTTTTCCAAAATTGACGTACGATCAGGCTACCATCAGTTGAGAATCAGGAATGAGGATGTGTCCAAGACAACATTCAGGACAAGATATGGTCATTATGAGTTTTTGGTGATGTCTTTTGAACTCAGTAATACATCAGCAGCCTTCATGGACTTAATGAACAGGGTGTTCAGGCCATTCCTGGACCGTTTTGTCATCATATTCATAGATCACATTTTGGTATACTCTCAGACTGAGGAAGAACATGTGTGGCATTTAAGGATAGTATTGCAGACCTTGAGGGAGCACCAACTATATGCTAAATTTTCAAAATGTGAATTTTGGCTAGAAAGCATCTCATTCTTGGGACACGTAGTTTCCAGTGAAGGCATTCTAGTGAATCCCAATAAAATTGAGGCGGTAATTAATTGGCTTAGGCCTATAACAGTCACTGAGGTGTGAAGTTTTATGGGCCTAGTTGGCTACTATAGGCATTTTGTGTAGAATTTCTTCAGGATAGTAGCTGTCCTAACTAAGTTAACTCAGAAGAATATTCCATTCATTTGGACAGATGATTGTGAGGAGAGCTTCCAAAAGCTTAAGAAATGTCTAACAATCGCCCCTGTGTTGACATTACCGATGAGTGGTGAAGGATATACCGTGTACTGTGATGCCTCTAGAGTTGGCTTAGGGTGTGTTTTGATGCAGAATGGAAAGGTAGTGGCTTATGCTTCAAGGCAGCTAAAGAGACATGAGCAGAACTACCCCACCCATGATTTGGAAATGGCGGCTATAGTATTTGCACTAAAGATCTAGAGATACTACTTGTATGGTGAAGTTGCGAGATATACACCGACCACAAGAGTTTGAAGTACATCTTCCAATAAAGGGATTTAAATTTGAGACAGAGGAGATGGATGGAGCTTTTGAAGGACTATGATTGTACCATCCAGTACCACCCTGGGAAGGCCAATGTAGTAGCAGATGCTTTGAGCAGAAAATCTTCTAGCAGTTTGGCACACATATCAGCGGAAAAGAGACCCTTGATTCAGGAAGTACATGAGTTGATGGATGAAGGTTTGATCTTAGATATTTCAGATGAGGGGGTATTATTAGCCCATTTTTCAGTGAGACCAGACCTGCGAGACAGAATCAGAGTTTCCCAACACAGACACCCACAATTGATGATGATTATAGAAAGAGTACAACAGGGTGAAGGTGGTGAGTTTGGATTTGCCAATGATGGCGCTCTTATGCAAGGTTCCAGGATATGTGTGCTCGACGTGGAAAATCTCAGAAATGAAATCATGCGAGAGGCACACTATACACTATACACTATACAATGTCCACCCAGGCTCCACTAAGATGTATCATGATGTAAAAGATAGCTATTGGTGAAATGGCATGAAAAGAGACATAGCAGACTTTGTGTCCAAGTGCTTGACTTGTCAGAAGGTGAAGTTTGAACACCAGAAGCCGTCAGGGAAGCTGCAAGAGCTCCCTATCCCATAATGGAAGTGGAAAATGATCACTATGGATTTTGTAACTGGGTTGCCTCGTACCACATGGGGATATAATTTGGTATGGGTAATTGTAGATCATCTGACTAAATCAGCTCATTTCTTGCCTGTGAAAATCACATATTCTGTTGCACAGTACGCCTGGCTCTATGTTCGAGAAATAGTTAGATTGCATAGAGTTCCTGCTTCTATAATATCTGACAGAGGGCCCCAGTTTACTTTTAAGTTTTGGAGAAAGCTGTAAGAGGAACTTGGCATGCAATTAAACTTTAGTACTGCCTTCCACCCTCAGACAGATGGGCAGTCTGAAAGGACAATACAAACACTGAAAGACATACTTCGCATGTGTGTTTTGGATTTTGGAGGTCAATAGGATGATCAGCTACCATTGGTGGAGTTTGCCTACAACAACAGTTATCATTCCAGCATCGGAATGGCACCCTATGAGGCGCTATATAGCAGAAAGTGTAGGTCTCCTCTGTGTTGGACGAAAATGGGAGAAGTGAAGGTGCATGATGTATACTTAGTGCAGTACACTTTAGAGATGGTTCCTTTAATCAAAGAACGATTGAAAACAGCTTTTAGTAGGCAGAAGAGTTATGCAGATCCCAGACGAAGGGATGTAGAGCTTGCAGTAGGCGATTACGTATTCCTGAAGGTTTCTCCGATTAAGGAAGTTATGAGATTTGGAAAGAATGGCAAGTTGGCACCTCGGTATATTGGACCTTTTGAGTTTACTGATAGAGTTGGAGCAGTTGCCTATCGGCTGGAGTTACCACCCAACCTTTTTCATGTTCATCCTATATTTCACATCTCCATGGTTAGGAAATACATACCTGATCCTTCTCATGTGTTACAGCCGAATATAGTGGAGCTGAAAGAAGACTTGACGTTTGAAGAGCAACTTGTAGCCATAGTGGACTACCAAGTGAGGCAGCTAAGATTAAAACAGATCCCTATGGTTAAGGTTTTGTGGAGAAGCCAGTTAGTGGAAGAATGCAGCTGGGAGTCAGAGCGGGAGATGCATAGCGAGTACCCTTTTTTATTCAATGTGTAATTATGTTCTTTTCTTCTGCCTTGTGTAAAATTCGAGAACGAATTTTCTGTAAGGAGGTAAGAATGTAACACCCCTAATTTTTAAATTTATTATTTTATGGGTAAATATTAATATTTTATTTTATTTAAATTTTGAAAAATTATTTAAAATTTTTTAAATTTTAGAAATCGGGTTCGATTTTCTGAAAATATAAAACTTTGATGATTTTTAAAAATTAATTTAAAGACCATATGACAAAATTAAAAATATATTAAAGCCCGCTTTTTCTCTCTCCTCCCTCTCCCTCTGTGCAGACCGCTGCCCCCTGGCCCTCCCCCACACCCCGGCGCACCACCTCAGCCCTTCTCCCTCGCCGGCCACCGTTTGAAGCGTTGGAAAAGCGCACCCAGAGAAGCTGCTTACATGCGCAACCTACCGCTTCATCTTCCCGGGCCTATTTCGTCCAATCCGGCCACCAATCGGATCAGGTCTTGTCCCAAAATACTTCTACACCTCTTGAACTTTTCATAGACACCAAGAACACCAAAATCCATTGAGCGGTTTGCCCAATTTTTGTCCGGGAAGTTTTAGCTCATTTTGATTTTCGAGCTAGATATCTCGAAAACCGTAAACTCCACAAAAAATCCGAGAGTACCAGAGTGCTCCACTAGCTAAGAGCTTTGCGGCAATACCCATTTCAAATTTTTCCGACACCATTTTTTGATGGGTCCTGCGAGACTTCACAGTATTTTTTCGAGCATTAAATGAGCTTAGAAAATTCGTAAAAATTATTTACTAACCCTCATGTTGTGGGCTTCGCGTAGATACCTTCAATTCACGGAAATTCAATAGCAATTTCGGGCCGGGCAGACAGGCTACCGAAAAAGTCTTCAAATTGGGTCGAGGTTATAGGCTACCCCATCATTTTCAGATGTCTCGGACGCGTCTCCAGGGTCAAAATTGGCATAGGTAAACCCGAACCCTCATTTTTCTTAATTATCTAGTGCTTGAATTCGATTAAAAATCTATAAAATATTCATGATAGGTTAGAAAAATATAATTCCTTTTGCGTTAGCTCTATAATATTGCTAAATATCGCGGGGCAAAGTTTTAGAATTTTTAGAGCTCATTTGGGTAGTTTTTGCAAAAGGAGTAATTGTAGGGACTAAATTGTAATTTTTCAAATTGTGGTTATTGAATGTTTGGATGGGCCCAGGAGGGGCCATGTGATGTGATTGAGTTGGATGTATGGCTCGTGGATATAGAAGTGCATTTTGAACCCTTTTGCAGGTTGGATAGGTTCTAGGTATAGGGGAGACTCTGCCGGATTTTCGGTACGACCTAGAGTGTCTTTTGTCTTTTCCAAGCTTGTGTCAGGTGAGCCGGGACAGCCTTCCTCTCCTCCTCCGCCCAGTCGCTGCAGTGACCGCGGTTAAGTCTGTGATTAAAATATTAATTTTAATTATAATTTCGATATTATTATATGTTCAAGCATGTCCATGCATCACTTATAAATATGTATCTATGTAGTTAAACATTAGGCACGTTTTATATTGCATTCATAATTGACGAAGTGCCATGGATGTTGTTTGTAGTAATTTGAAGCAATGTGTATGCGTTGGCGTGCGTGTGGTATGGTATTGGATATGGACAGGACGAGTAAACACGGCTTGAGAGACACTCGCTGGGACCTGGTCCTTTATGAATATGTCGGCGTAGACACGGCTTGAGAGATACTTGCTGGGACCTCGCATTTGGTTTATTAAGCGAAAGTCTGGCTTGAGAGACACTCGCTGGTAGAGGTTGGATTAAGAGAGCTGTATAGGAGATTAGCTCCCATATATATACTGTTTGTACAATGTTGGGTGAGTGAGTGCTCCAAATTACCTTTTTACTGCTATGATGCGGTTTGTATGAAAATTATGATGATGTTGCATTCCATGTCTTAGGATGCATTAGCTTTAGTTAGTTATAGAAATTGTGATTAAAATTAGTATTTTACTCTCTGAGTCGGACGCTCACTCTTGTTCATCTATTTTTCCAGGCTACAGAAGGATTACTTGTTGTGACTAATATGCTCTTCTTCTTCGCAGGTTAATTAGTAGTATTGGATGTATTTTGTACAATTGAGTTAAATTTTAGACTCCACATGTGTTAGGAGTATTTTAATTAATTTGGGTGCGTAATATAATATGGTATTGAATTTGTAAGATTATTAATTGCATGTATGACTGAATTGGATGAGGGAGCTGAGCTCTCATTGGATTTTAGATATTATGAGCATGTGGAAGGTGAGCTAAGCTTCTCAATTTATTTTATATTGTGTTTACAGGTTGGGCGAGTCAAAAACTCCCCGTTGAATGGTCCATTTTATGGCCGGACTCTATCCGGTTAAATTCTTGAAATTAGGTCCGAATGAGCCTTAGGATTGGATTGAGGAATAGTTAGGCTTACTACAGGCCTCGGAGGCTTTAGGCTATCCCAGATCCTAGTGTCGATCCGGCCCATAGATTGGATCGTGATATAAATTATTAGGTGCATCTAATACCCATATTTTATCTCTTACAATTATATAGAATTTATTTTTTATATTATAAGAATGATTCACTTTTCTGGGAAAAAGTAAATATTATTTTTTGAAATTCTTGATGTATCTAGCCCAAACGATAAATTTTGTGTATGCAATCAAGGAATGACCAACCAACAGATAAGGGCATTTAACGCTAGTATTTAATGTGTTGAATGAATTAAAATTAAGAGGACAGCGCCTTGGGGACAAGCAAGAGGAATTATCTATGGTCACTGTCACTGTTAATGGCGCAATTGGCTTCATCGTCTCCTTCACCTACTCTTTCTTACCCGCTCTTTCTTACCCACTCTGCAGCGTCTATAATAAATTTCATTTATTGCTTCTATTGTCGTAGCCATGCAAATTATAGGATTTTTTTTTTCTTTTCTCTACATGGGGTCCTGATAAATTAAGACTTTAGAGGGTGTGTATATGTGGGCCCATCTATTTTCTATACTAGCTTTTTTACATGTGGATTTATTAATTTTTATTTTTAGTATTTAAATTATTATTATATTTATATTTAAAATTAATATTAGCTAATTATAATATGAGAAATATAAATTTAATCTTATGCAAATTATTAAAAAGCATATCTATAAAATATATTTAAAATATATAAAATATTAATGAAATAATTATTAGCATAGAATCTCAAATAATTATAAAAAATATTATAAAAAAAGCAAAATAAAATAAAAAAATATACTTTCATTTAAAAATTAAAATCAATTCATTTTAAATATGATAATAACAATTAATATATTTTATTATTTTTCTAATTTGCAATATGTAGAGTTGATTGTAACAATTTTGAGAGTTGAATAAATAATGAAATAATATTTTCAGTGTAATAATATGAAATTATTTAAATAATATAATGTACAATTATTATATATAAATAGGTTTAATGTGGGGGATATTAAAAGAGATAAAGTTATAATAATGATGTAAAATTTTCTCAAAAATAAGGCACATTTGAAATTATAACAATTATATAAGTATGTATTTATTATTTATTTAATATTAAATAAATTAAAATAATTAATTTTTTATGAAAGAAGAAATATATTTAAACCACTCACTCTTTATCTCTTCATAGAAATTGAAATGTGGTAATATAATGAGAAATCATATTTACTTTTTAGAAAAAGTAAAATGAGGGACCTATATTTATTGAAATTATACATATAATCCAAGTGAATTACACACATAATACTGAACATAGTGATCTTATGAAAAAAAGATACCTAAATTTTAACTTATAGCATAAATCTTTTTAACTTTAGTTGAGTTAACAGAAAACTCCTTTGACTTCTCCTTCCTGTGTTTTTTTTTTTTTTTTTTTTTTTTTAATTTTTTTTAATTTTTTTTAATATAATTTCCCACCCACCTATTCTACTTCTCCTCAAAAATTGGTTTTGGCCTTTTCTTCTTTTTCTTCAAAATTAGTTTTTGTTTTTTGCTTCTTCTCCAAAATTGATTTTGGGTTTCTTCTTCTTCAATACATTTTGGGCAATAGATCTCCTGGTTTATCTAACCCAAAGCACTGGTGCACTCTATTAAATATAGGCCTCACAACTCTCTTCAGGGGTTTGGGGGTTTCTGCTTGAATTTACATTTGAATTTGCATCACTTTTATTATATAATTTATAATTTACCTTATGAGTGTAGCTAGAGCATGCATCAACTTTAAAGCTTTTCCAAAATATTACTTAATAAGTCGTGCGTTGGTTTAATTTAATTATATTATTATATTAATATGTTTTATTTTATGAAGATGAAAACAAACAAATATTTTAATTAATTTAATTTAAAAAATCAAGGGATATTAGAAATATGATAAAGAGATTTCAAATAATCATGTTTTAATTTTCGATTTAATGAAGTTTAATTAAATTCTAATTCTAAGATTATCAATTTAATTAATGACATGGTGAAAGATTAACATTTTTATCAGATAAGCAAAAATAAAAAGAAACATAGCGATTTGATTTCAGAGTGAACACTACGACTCTTCTCAGCGTATCAATAATTATTCCATCCATTACCGACTTTAACAAATTTTCTTTTTAATACTGATACTATGAGTATATTTTTTTCTAAATTTGTTTCATCAATATATATGATGGAGCTCCTTATGGCCTTGCAAGTTACAACTACCACATGTGATTTATATAAATCCAACCAAGAAAAGAAACCTCCATCTCCATGAACTAGATCTAAATCTAACCAAGAAACACTCCCTGGCCTTCTGGAAAAAAAAAAAAAAAAAGAGTCTACCCAAGAGCTCAGATTTTCACCTAGTGATGTTCCCATGGTTTGCTGTTGGTCACATGACCCTGTTCCCCCACCTCTCTAACAGGCTTGCAGAGAGAGATTGCTTCATCACCTTCTTGCTGCCCGCCAAAGCCATACGACAATTACAACACTTCAATCTTCATCCTCATCTCATCACCTTCCAACCTCTCACCGTCCCTCACGTCGATGGCCTCCCTACTGGCACCCAAACCGCCTCCGACATCCCCATTCAATTAAACCATTTGCTTGCTACAGCCCTGGATCGCACCCGTGACCAAGTCGAAACGGTAATATATGATATCAGACCTAAGTTGGTTAATGTAGCCCACTGGGTGCCGGAGATAACGAAACTCCTTGGGATTGAGGCCATAAACTATTCAGTAGTTTCGGCTGCCTCCATTGCAATTGTACTAGTCCCGGCACGAAATGTGCCTAAAGATAGGGCCATCACCGAGGCTGAACTGTTAGTGCCACCTTCTGGCTATCCATCGTCAACTATCGTTGTTATTTGTATCGCAGCCTTTCGGCGAAGGAATAACTTTTTATGAAAGAATCCCCAAAGCAATGAAAACAAGTGACGCACTAGCTATCAGAACTTGCCATGAAACTGAAGGGCAGTTGTGTGATTACATTGGGAGTCAATATGGAAAGTCGGTGTTTCTAACCAGACATGTCTTGCCGGAGCCATCTAAGAGACCGTTAGAAGACCGTTGGTGTAAATGGCTAAGTGGGTTTCAACGAGGTTCAGTGGTGTTTTGTGCATTTGGAAGCCAAATCATACTGGAAAAGAATCAGTTTCAAGAACTGGTTTTAGGGTTCGAATTAACAGGTTTGCCATTTTTAGTGGCCTTAAAACCGCCAAAAGGGTGCCTCAACAGTGGAAGAAGCACTGCCGGAAGGGTTCGAAGAGAGGGTTAAAGGAAGAGGAGTGGTTCGGGGTGCATGGGTACAACAATTAATGATCCTAGATCACCCATCAGTAGGGTGTTTTGTGAACCATTGTGGATTTGGGTCAATGTGGGAGTCTTTGATGAGTGATTGTCAACTAGTATTGGTGCCACATTTGGGTGACCAAATCTTGAACGCCAGGTTCATGGCCCAAGAGTTAAAGGTGGCGGTGGAGGTGAGAGAGATGAAAGTGGGTGGTTTTCTAAGGAGAGTCTAAGCAAAGCCATCCACTCTGTGATGAATAAAGGCAGTGCAGTGGGTTCAATTCTGAAGGAGAATCACAGAAAGTGGAGGGAGATGCTGGAAAATAAAGGGTCGATGAGTAGTTACGTTGATAAATTTGTACAAAATATGCAACAACTTGTCAAATAATTAATTTCTCCTGTAGTCAACTTGTTATATATTGTTTTAAAAGGCTTTCCTCCTCTTCTCTCCTCTCCTCTCCTCTCCTCTCTTCTTTTTCTCCTTAATTTCTCTTCCTTATATGACCATTGTTAAGTTTCTGGTAGTTGCCCTTAAATTGATTTTCTTTATTTATTTATCAATTTTTAATAAACTCTCAAATATTTGATCATTTAAAACAAATCTAAGTTTCTCTTATCATATTTATGTCCATTAGAAATATACATAAGGTTCTCTTTACAATGTTGAGGTGTTGCTCTTCCTTATTACTAGAGTTTTATTTTTTCTCTTTATTTTCTGTCGTATTTGAATGGATTCTTTGACCATTTGAAATACAGCGTGGATCATTAAATTTTTTTTTTTTAGAAACTTTAGATCTTTAAGAGTAGGTAATGGTTTTCTATCAATGTAGCTTGGTATATTGTAGCCTATTTTTTCATTACTATTTGGTGATTTAATATTTTTCTGTAGAGGTAGCAAATTTCAGAAAAGATAGAGTTATTTGGTTGTCTAAAATGAAAAAAATTAGTTAGTACTCAAAAACTTATTCTTCTAAAGTAAAATTCTTTAATTGTCTAAAATGAAAAAGATTAGTTACTACTCGAAAAATTATTTTTCTCTGCTCAGATATCTTTAAACAAGAGATTTTAATTGTCTATTTCTATGATATGCTATCTTAATCTTAAAATTTAAGGATTAACCAATTATGTAATTAAGTTAGTTTGTGCTTTTGCAAAGCTATTTTATCATTTTAGAATAAGATATATAAAATGAAAATATTAAAATTATTTTAATTTAGAATCACTTCTTTCATTAGAATATTTTAACATTTCTTTTTGTTATTTAATTTCAATTAGGGTAATTATCACTTGAGGTCTCTCAATTTTATGAGTTATTTTTATAAAAATTATTTAATTTTAATTTTTTTTTAAATTTATTCAACTTCAATTAATATCATTAAAAGTCAATTGTGACCAAGTATTACAGGTTTTTATGTTAATTTAATTAATTTTCACTCATAGTCACTAAACTTTAGGAATTTTTTAATAACATCACTCAATTTTAGTATCATTATCCAATTTCAATTTCTTTTCGGTTAATCTGACTAATTTAATTATTTAATTTTTTTTTAAATATATATTTTGAGATTTATTTTAAAAATTTTAAATTTAAATATTTTATTATTGAATTTGAGTATATTTAATGTAATACTATTTATTTGTAATTTTAATTGTAATTTTAAGTAATAAATTAAAATAATTGACCGTAGGTATACCCTTTTGAGCTGTTATACTTGAAATTCAGGTTCCGTTTATTTCACGAAAAATATTTTTCTATAAAATATTTTTCACATTTTCTAACCTTTAGGGCACTTAGGAAAATTAGAAAATATTTTCTTGATCAAAATAAAACTAAATCATTTTTAAAGAAAATAAGTTCATTTTTTTTAAAGAGAAAATTATTTTTTATTTTTAGATTTTATTAAAATGTGAAAATACTATATATATATGTATTTAATAAATATTTACCATTAATTTAATATTACAACCAAATAATAAAAAATACTTTTAAGAAAAATACGTTTTTACAAAACATTTTCAATGAAAAATATTTTTCTGTGAAACAAACTGAGTGTGAATAGTAGACGCCATTGGGATTTTATGGATTCACTTCAACTTTAGATTTCGGGTATAAAACTTATTTTCTTATGGTAGTTTCTGTTATGTATCTTCAATATTTTCTTAAGTGTTCCTTTGCATTATTGACAACATAGCTTCTCATTTGGGAAATGAATTTGCATGTTTGTAAATGGATGAGATGACAGTTTCTGTCCTGCTCCTATCATTCTCATGAATTTTGACTGTTATTGATAATTTCATCTATGATGATGTCCTGTTTTCTACCTTTAAGTAGAATTATCAATATTAAAATTAGAATTTGATCAATTTCATGTCTCCTACCCTCCTTGATTTTGGATCCATGGAAGGGACAAGAATCCAATGCAAATTGGTACAGTGGTGCCAAAACACTTGTATTGGCAGAGTGAAGCACAAAGCAGTTATATATGTGTTTATGTGTGTAAATACTTGCATTGAAATTATGCGCTGAGCACCAAAACGCAACGTGTGTGTGTGTATGTGTGTGTGTGTGTGTGATGAATGCGCTTTTGTATATAAAAAGAAACCTTTTTCAATATATCAGGAACAGGAAGAAGCTGGAGAGGAAGTAGAAGAAGAGTCTAAAGAGGAAGTTGAAGAAGAATCAGAGGTCAGGGTACTCTTTGACACATCGTAATTAAGCATGTTTTCATATGGATTATACATAGTGATGAAGACGAGGAAGGACTCAGTGAGTCCATAATTTCTTATTGTGTGCAAAGTCATGCCTGTGGATGACTCTTTTAAACCATGCAAAAAGCTTTGTTTGGTGTAGTTCCAGATGTCAAATTGAGGAAGGGACCAGATGAAATCATAATTCACTAATTCAGCCATCAATGTATTGGTAGAGAAAAACTAACAAAGAAAATTATATGAATGAATCAATAGATAGACATGCAGCATATCAAAAAAAAAAAAAAAGGCTAAATATGCAGAGTGGTGATGAAATTAGATTTTTGTTTGAAGGAAAATGCTTTATATAGAAACTTGGATGAATAAACCCATTATAGACTGTGACTACCCAAACAGTGGTGTTAAAAGCCTTTTTGTTTACCCTCTGATTAGTAAGCGTCCTTGTTATTCCTGGTTAGTAAACATGCAAAGAGTAAGAATAGGTTTTCATTCCCATTTCTCGACTCTCATTCCAATTAAGAAAAATGGGGCCCTTAGCATGATGACATAACCCTTCATGAACTACAACAAAGGAGACTGATAGGTTTGGAAACAGAATGATATAAGATGAAGAAGATGTTAAGCAACAAAGCAAATGGTTTCCGTGCTTGTATAATATGCATTTTGAATTCAATTGATGGGGGAATGCATCTCTTTAATTTGGAAGTTTTTGGAAGTTTACTTGACAAAAGTTTGCCCTATTCTTAAGAAATTCATTTTTTATGCCAAGAATTCTTCCCACCCTCCTCTCCACCCCCCACCCCCCACCAACTCTTTCCCTTTTGGAATATTTGTCATTCCAAATTATTTTCATTTTGAGAAGTTGAAAACATAACTAATGTCAAAATTGGAGACATAGTTTTGAAGGCTAAGTGTTTAATGATTTGTGAAGGATGACCTATTGAAGCAAGACTCCTAGGGGTTTGTGAATTCATTGTGGCATGTTAATTGCTTTGGCCACTAAAGAAGTTCTGAAACCGTCAGACAGCACAAGAAACCTTGGATGATACAAGTGGACTGAATATGAGCTTTGTCTCTTGGCAACCCTATCCCTGAAATTGTAGAGGAGAGCTATTGTCATGATGCGTTCTGGTAGTGCACTAGGATGGGCTTATGATGATGAAGTAATTTAGAGGATCTCTTATGATCTGTCATTAATCAATAAGCCCTGCGAAGATTGAGTCGTGGTTTTACTTTTTTAAAAAACTGGGCAAAAGAATAAGTAAAATGAACTTTAGTTTTGTAGTTAATTATCTTATATCATCATTTGTTATGGTCACTAAGGACACTGTAGTGCTCCTTGTGAAATTATAATTTATCATTTGCCTGCTGCTGTCCAATACCGTTTTCACGAGGAATTGTAGTTTGTTAGGCCATTTCTGCAGTTCAATTTCTGCTGTTGACTTGACCTGTTGTTGCATCACTATTTTAATTACTTCTCTCTATATTCATAATAAGTTAATATGTTTTCCTTTCTGATTCCTCAGCATCATTATTGATCCTGGCAAGCAGCTACTTAACCTTTCTTTTTGTTAACTTGTCTTTTTTTAAAAAAAACAAAGAAATTTTATTAATATTAGAAACCAGGAAAAATTTAATATGATCACCCCACATGATCAAACTAAATCTCAATGAATAGACTTCTTCCAAATTTCTAACCTAGGCATGACATGTTAAGTGAAAAAAATCTGTTGAGAGAACGGGATACAATGATAAAATGTGACAGAACATATAAACAAACAAGAAACAAAATAGGTTCCAAATACAATAGACCAAGGTAAAGGATTAAAACAAAACTACAACAGATCTAAAAATGCAGTCTAAAGGTGGAATACACCCAGCAATCTCTAAATATCCTTTCACAAAAATTGTTACTACACAAGCAACCCCAAACAATCAACAATGACCGGTAAGCATCACTTGAAGTAGCTGTTGCATTAATAGAAAAAGCTAGCGGTACTTAATTCTCCACCTTTCAGCAAAACTCAAACAACAACACCCTCGCAGCAGTAACTAACAACATAGCTAAAACAGAATCACAAAGCTCACGAATAAGGTTCAAACAGATCAGAGGCACCAAAATGATAACCAACAGCACCTGTTCTTTGCATAATGCTTTGATTTCCTCTGCATAATTTTTTGTGCTCATCTTTCTTCTAGATGCTCTATTTTTTCATGGTTTCACTTTCATCTATCTGATCTAAGGTTGCTCTTGCAGAGCGCTTGGCCCTGATAAGATAACAAAGGGCGGAAGCGGCTAGGAAACAAGAAGAATAAAAGGCTGGTATATGGTTGTTGCTGTTGATTAAGATTAGGGCTAGTGCTGTGAATTTCTTCTATATATAGAAAGTTAATATTAGTTCCATTTTATTCTGTCAGCCAAATTAAGAACATAAGAAAGCTGAAACTCGCAAGTATAAGCAGATCACGAAAAGCCAAAGAACATAATCCGTTAATGAAAAGAGTTGCGCAGAATGTTTGGAGGGATTTGGTAATGGATGGTCATGGCCGTGCTCATTGATCCTCATGCATACTTTTGAACAAATATTAATATAGAGGAGAGAGAAAGTTGAAGATGGTGGTGCAGGTGGCGTCTGATTAATCCTATAGTTTGCGGCTACAAATTAGAGGACCCACCACCACGCTTTTTTTTTATTAAATAATCAACTCTGCCTCCCAATAATATATATGTCCGTCAACTTCAACTCCGAAGCCCGCCTATTGGAGGAAAATTCAATTAATTAATTTAATTATTTTTTTTAGTGTGAAAATATAATAATATACTTTTCATCATCATCATAATAGCATGCTTTGTTTGAAGGATTAAATTTTTTCATATTTTAAATTAGTTGTAATTATATATATTTATTATTAAATTATTGGTGAAGAAAACAATGCTTTTTCTCACACAGAGAAAACAATAAACTAATAAATAAATCTCTGCCAAAAAGCTAAATTAGTTATTTTATTTAGAATTTCTGTATGAAATAATCAACTAATAAAAAGTAGATATATAATAAAAATATAAAAGCAATTATAATTCTGTGAATTCTATTTTTATATATATATATTAATTTCTCATTAATTAATTATTCTATCACGGCAATAAATATTGAAAATTAACAATAAAAATTATACAACAATATTACTTTTATTACTTATAAAACTAACATACAGTTGCAACATTATTTTAAAAAAAATTATCAATGTTTGAAATGTAAACTTGACTTTAAATTTACTTCTTATCCCTATTATTAAGATATTAACTTTTATTTTTAAATATTAATAATGAATTTATTATCTCATTCTCCTCTATTAATTATTATTTTTTAAATATCTCAATTTTGATAATTTGCAATTAATTGAATAGAAAATTAAAAATTAATGCGATGCACTTCATTTTATTAAAAAATCCTGACATTATTTTTTGTAAAATAAATTTTATTTTTTTAATAATTATCATTAAATAGGTGTTAAAATTTAATGATTTGATAAAATCTGATTTAAGGGTGAAAGAAGGAAAATATAAATAATCATAGAAAATACACATAAACTATTTTTATCTAAAAGAAAGTATTATTTAATCAATGTAATAACCACATCTTTAGGTGACTTAATTGTCGAACCAAGTTAGACTAAGTAATTAATAATATTAATATTAAAAAAAATTATGAAATAACCTCATAAATAACATAAATTTCTTAAAATAATATTTATAATCCATTCTATAATGTTATCTCAATAATTTTTCAGTATAGTTAATATTTATAATTATCATAATTTTCAAGAGAATATATTTATTTGACATATGACTCGAATAATTTGAATTTGGTAGCCATCTTTTTGATGAAAACAGAAAAATATTATTCATAAAGGAAAAGAAAATTATATAGGAATTTCAAATTAAGATAAGATGAAAAAAATAAAATGATTTAACATAATAATAGAAATAAAAATAAATTTATTATTAAATAAATAAGTTTAAACATATTAGAAATAAATAAAAAAGAGAATTTAAAAAAAAAACAGAGAAAATAGGAGTATTGCTTGCTTATTAGCTTTAAATTAAAAGTAGGATTAAAAAGTAAGGAGCAATAGATATAGAATGATAAGGGAGTGTAAAATCTTAAATGTTAAAATTTAAATTACGTGCCACAATAATAAAAGGTTTTTTTTACTATTTTTTTTAGATTTTTATAAGTATTTTCAATTCAATTAATTAAGATTAATCTTATTCACGTGAAATCGATTTATTAAAAAGTAAAGTATTCTCAATAAGTAAAATACTCCCATTAAATATTTTTTTTATTCATAACATTCGATCTCTCTTAAGAGATAAAATTATCGAATTACTAATACCAAATAAACATTAACTGATTATTAATACCAAATATACATTAACTATTTTTTTAATAAAAATTTTAAAAATAAAATTTAAATTTATCAGAATAATAATATTCCTTTAATTACGTAAGCAAGTTCTCTATTAGTATTCCCTCCTTTGGTCTGACAAAGTTTTTGACAATTTGTGAAATTATAGGGGGAAAAAAATCCAAAAGTGGGTATTAATATTAAATAGACTCTATTTCCTATTTAATTAAAAAAAAAAAAGGGAATACTGAGTTCGCGTCTTGTATTTGTATATAAAATAATTAGAAACAGCAAATCCAAGCGAGTCCCTCCTTCCTTCCTCTCTCTATCTCTCTCTCAGAATTTCTGCGGGAGATCTCAAAGTGTTCCTCTAATTAGGTTTACTTTTCTTCCTCCCTTTTTTTTTTTGTTTAAATCTAGGGTTTCAACCGATTGCATTGTGGCCGTTAATTTCAATTATCTAATCTGTTTTTTTGTTTGTTTGGTTTTTCACTATCCAGGCCTCTGAATTTTTAATTTTTAAAGTTCCTTTTTTTTTTCTCCAGGTATTCTGTCGCAATTTATCCATCGGTGAAATTCCAGCCCTTGATTTTGTTAATGTTAACAAGGTACCGATCCCCCCTCCCCTTCCCCCTTCTCTTTGTCTGTTATTACCCATGTATAAATTTTGCAGCTTTATTATTGTCAAAGTTTTGCCTTTCCTATTTCAATTGCTGGTTTTTCTGGTAAGTTTTTTATGGGTGAATGGCTGGCACTTATAATGAGTACATATATATATATATATATATATATATATATATATATATATATATATATATATATATTTCGGTGGTTTACTTTTGTATTTTTAGACGTTAATGAAAATGGCTTAAGGCTAGAGATTCAATATTTTCGTAGGAGAATTTCCTAGGTTTTATTTTTCTTCCTTCACTGGCTAAATGGGTATCGTTAAGATTATGGTATTGGGATTATGAAGTTAAGATTCAATTTTTGAAGCTAACTTAATATCGTACATATTTTCTTTGGTTTTTTCCTTATTTGTTTTTGTTGGTTGTATTTGGTGTTATTTATGATATTTTCTCCTTGGTTGTTGCTATTGGAGGTGAGGATGAAGGATTGACAATCTAAACCTATTAGTTAGACCTTGCCACTCTTTTGAGTGTGTTTCAGGTGAAAATCCATGATATTGTTCGGAATGAGAAAGAGTAATTGTATTGTGATTGGGGTGGGTAAAGTAATTTGTTTTGGAAGCCCGTAAGATATTAGTTTTGTGTTTTGTGATTTTTCTGAATTTCTTTGGCATCATGTGGCTGAAGTTGCTACTATCTATAAAACTGCTTGAAATTTTGACACAAAAACATAGGAAATTTCTAGGCATTTCACATTAGGACTGAGGTCCTATGATGTCAGAATGGGGTTCATGACAAATTGGCAAGCATAATGCTTTAAAAATTCTGTATAACTATTCCTCGTTGCACAATTCTAAAGACATCATGCGGAGGTTGAAATTTAAACTGAAATTGATTGAAACTTTTAAGAGGATGGAAGGTTTTGAGGCATCATTACTAAGTACTTATGATATCATATTACAGGCCCTAGCCGGTCCAGAATCAAGTTAAGAGAACAAATATAAATATTGTTTGGTTATTAAACTTGCTTTTGTTAAACATTTTGTTATCTGCATCAATCTTGTTGGTGGATCTTTACCTCAAAAGAGGAAATCCAATCTGCCTTTCAAGGGTAGGCTTTTTGTTTCATCTAGTTGTGCTTCGTCTTGGAAAATTTGGGTCTGCAAGTGGTTGGAGATGGAGCATTATGTAGACCCGTGGAGATTTTTTGGTTATCTGTTCAGAGTTTGGCTGGATTTGTTGTGACTTGCTCATGCATAAAGTTAATGCATATTTTGTTTCATTTATAAAAAATGACCTGTAACTTGTGTCCCATTCAGATTTTTGAAAGGGCAAGAGGTTTGCAGTTATATTCCATACTACTAACTGAGTATGGGTCATTATCTAGAACATATATTTCAATTCTACCAACTACCCTAGGAGCTCCAATATAGCAGTAGATTTCTTAGCATGACAGGGGGATCCTGTGGTGTAGTGGACTTGAAATTATCTTGGCATGAACGATCAAAAAACTCTCCCTCTCTCTCTCTCTCTCTCTCTCTCTCTCTCTCTCTCTCTCTCTCGTTTGGACATGATATTCCTATTGCATTGAATCATGTACTTTGGGAGATTGGGATCTTCCCCTGCATTCTTACACTCTTTCTTTTCTGTTTTTGCTTGCCCCAACAACCCTTTCCCTCAAAAAAGGGTAACTGTAGAAATAAATGAAATTATATTTTTCATATTTAACCCTTAAGTGGAACATTTGAAGAGACTTTAAAAAAATTCTTTCTGAAATTTGGGGGACTTCTGAAGTACTTTTTAATTATTATGTATCTCTTTTTTTTCTTTGATGCTGTAGTCTGTCTAGTTTTCAACTGTTTTCTAGAATGGGGTGCTATGCACAAAGTTACAGTTATAGATGATGTCAAAATGTGGAAAAGTGATTTTTGGTATCATTTATTGCATTCCTGTTTGAGAATTATGTTTAACATGTGAAGAAACTTTGATATTGTCTCACTTATTTTATTTGCATTTTTAATGGACTGAGTACACATACATCCCGTTATGTATTTCTGGACAATCAGTGTCTTATTTCTCATAGTTACACTGCAAATTTTGCATGAGTATTTTTTGCTTTATTATTCCAACTAATTTGGATTTAATCTTGTGAATGTAATTTCTGGAAGCAGGGATAATTTGAGTTATGGGACAGAGGAACATGCTATGCGCTAGTCAGATTGATCTAGAAATGGATAGGCAAGGCCAGGGATATCTACATCCTGAGCCTTGCATTCTCTTGGGGGGCATAACCAACTTCCCACAGCCTGATATTCAGACAGTGGTTACAGCTTCAGGGGGTACAACTAATGTTGATGGCCATCATCTACCAGAGCGTTATGACAATGCTATTTTTTATGGGATGCCACAATACCATGGTGTTCAACATCATCATCAGCATCATGTGCCAAATCTTGACTTAGGTGCTGCTGCTGCTGCTGCATCCAACTTCTATGTTCCTTACATGACCCCATCTGCTGGTATTCCTTTAAGTCACCAGTCTTGTGATCATTTACCATCTTCCACCAATTATGGAGTCATTGGAGTTTCAGCTGATGAGTATGGAACAAACAATAACTTCATGGATAGTGCCAGAGGTTCATACAAGAGAAAGAATGCTGAAGGCAACTCTGGGAATTTCCAGTATTTCAATGCCTCAGCAAGCTCCAGTTCTTCATTTACCCCCTTAAATACAAGACATCCTGATGGGTTTCTTCTTATGGATGCTGCATCTTTTGCCCCACCTCAGTACAGAGGGAACAGTGCTCCATCAATCAGGGAGCTGGGATCTCATAGAAGTGTGAGGAACAGATTAGGTGCTACTGGGCTCGATCCTGTTCTGGCTCACAACCAAAATCACTTTATTCAAGGAAACTATATGAGTCAGCCCTTTCAGCCATCTGGTTCTCTATGGTTGGATCAACAGCTAAGCAATAATTCCAGTGACACAGGAGCCTCAGCATGGACCCAGAACCCAGCTATTACTTACATGCATGGTACCTTATGCATATCTAGTTATTTATATTCTTTGGGTCCCATAATATATGATGGAATTCTATCTGAAACTTAGGTTCAATTACTGTAAGGATACAATTAAGACCAAATGTATTTTATTAACATGAACATATGAACTTACTAGCTCTTTGTTCTTCTTCTTCTTCTTCTTCTTTCTCTCTTGCTTCTTTTAGGGAACAATGTCAGTGGGGTTGAGACCGGAAGCATGGGTCCACAGCATTATCATGACCTGTCTGGCAATAGAACTAACTCGAGTTTCTTGCATCCCTCTCCTGCCAACCTCCGGCACCACAATTTTCATCACCTTTCACCTCCTGTTCAAGGAATGAGAGGCCACAATCTTAATGTTCTTCCTCAGGTACCAGCTGCTTCATTTAGAGGTCCTACAAGCTATGCTTCACAGAGCAATGTCAATCCGTCTCAGGATGGTATGGATATAGGAGTTAGGCATCCAGGATCTGTCCAGCCAACAAGCCTTAGGATATACAGACCTCACCGTGAGGGAGTTTTATCAGATACAGCTATAAGACACCGCAATGTTCCTCATCTTAGAGTCTTACCAACTGATGTAATGTTTCTCCCTTACCTCAGCAAATTTCTTTCAATAAATCCTCGATGCAAGTTGTGTATTAAATTGTGATAAAGTTTTATTGTTATCTAAGGTGAAATCTATGCTATACTAAATTGAATATGTTTTGTCTATTCATTGAAGAGGCTAAGACATGGCAATTGATGTGTGCAGGGGGTAGCTGTACTAGAGTTCCCTGACTATTATGAGGTAGAGAATTATGTTGACCATCACAGTGATATGCGCTTGGATATAGAGGATATGTCTTATGAGGTAAGTCTGAAATACTTTGATCACTGTTACTCTATGCCATAGAAAGCTTGATAGTATTGACAATTGAAATAATTAGAAGTTACAAGGTTCTATGAGCGTTAACATAAATTTGAATGATATAGAAAAGTGAAAGCAAAAAATTTTGAAAAATCTGGGAGGCATCTTTTCTGTGATTTCTAACGTTCAAATTTTACTGCAGGAGCTTCTTGCACTTGGGGAGAGGATTGGCAATGTGAACACTGGATTATCAGAGGAAACCATCAGAAGTAAATTGAAGACACGGAAATGTTTATCATCACCGATGTCAATCAATCTGGAAGAGGCAGCTTGTGCGGATCAAGAATCTGATGCTTGCATTATATGCCAGGTACTTAGAGAGTTGCATTCATATTAGTGGAAATTTTGGAATATATTTTATTTACTAATTTCTGATATCTTGGAGAATTGTTTATAAAAAAAAATAAAAAAAGGAAACTTTTTCTCTCATTGATTTACTAGGTGTACATTTTCTTCATCTTTTGGGACTTTTGCAGGATGATTACAAGCATCAAGAGAAGATTGGCACTCTTGATTGTGGACACGAGTACCATGCAGATTGCTTGAAGAAGTGGCTGCGCGTGAAGAATGTCTGCCCAATCTGCAAATCTGAAGCATTGACTGCAGAAAGGAAGGATGTATAGGAGCAATGATGTCACCCTTCCCTTCAGGAAATAAAAAAATATTTATAGGAAAGGGGTGATGGTTGTGGATGGTCAATTAAACATTGCTGTATGTTCTTTCTGCTAATTATTTACTATGGGCGAAGTTGGTATTTTGGTATGTTTTTTGTACATTTAAATGCAGATAATACAACTAACAGTCTCACTGTGAATCATTTGTTTGGTGGTCCTGTATTTATCAAACTTGTACAGACTTACTCATTAAGCATTTGCGTGCTTGTATTATTAACTTTCTGTTAATGTTTCATTTTCATGTTCAGATTGACATTTTTTCTGTAACTTTGACATGATTTTATGTGTATCTGATTTTACAGTATTAAGTGGGATGTAACTTTTACAGAAAAGGGGCCCTAAATGTCGATTTTCCCTCCATTCTATTTGTCATCAAATTTGGTATTAGCGTTTTGAAGGTCTGGATATTGTTAGATCTGGGGAATAAATCAATTTGTTGCCAGAAGGGGTGGCCATGGTTCAGGAACCGCCGGTTACGGTTCCTGAACCGCCGGTTCAGGTTCAATGAAATCATGAACCTGAACCAAACCGTCATGGGACGGTTTGGAAGACGGTTCTTGAACCGTCGGTTTCGGTTTGAGCCCCGGTTTAAAATGATTTAGAGGACAGTTCGAAAAATGACAATTCAATATGGTTTGAAAGTGGTTTAGGGGCGGTTTAAGAGCAACTTAAAGGAAAAAATTAGAGAAAAATTTTATTAATTTAGAATTTAAGTTATATTTATAAAAATATTTTAATTTTTCTTAGAAATCTTTCAATCAAAATAAAATAAGAAAAATAAGAATAAAAATAACTTATTTTTAAGAAAAATTTAATAAGCAAAGACTTGAACTTATTAAAAAATTAGAGATAAAATTAATTTAAAAAAAAAAAAAGAAAAATGTGCATGAACTTAATTTTGCTTATGTATCCCTTTAGGATTCAGAGGAATCAAAATTTTCAGTTATAAGTTGAGAGAAGGGAGATTGAGGTGATTTGGTCATGTAAAGTATAGATATAGGAAAGCTCCAATTAGACAAGTAGAGCATATTGGGTTGAGGATAGAATGAAAATAATAGGTAGACCTAAACTGACTTGGACGAAAATAGTACAACATGACCTAGAAGCATTACACATTTCCGATGATTTAACCCAAAATCGTTTAGAGTGGAGAAAGAGAATCCATATAGCCGACCCCAATAAATTTTTGGGATAAAAACTTAGTTGAATTGAGTATTATTTGCCCTTTTTAAAATAATTATATGATAATTGATAATTAAAAAAATATAAAAGAAAAAAAAATTAAAATAGAGGGTATTGAAAATTTTATTGAAGATATAAAATAATAACAGAGTAATTGAGATTGTATTAAAAATTTTAGTGAGTATAAAAGTAATAAAGTAGGGAAATTGTGAAAGTACTGAGAATTAAAATGAGTGTAGAAAATAATCATTTAGAAAATTTGAGAGAAATTGAAAGAGTATTAAGAATTAAAGAGTGTGTAGAGAATAATTGTGTAGAGAATTAATGATATATATATATATATATATATATATATATATATATTATTGAATTTTTTTGTATTTAAATCGCCGATTTGGTCCAGTTCGGAATCGTCGGTTCAATCCGGTTCGAAACTGCCATTTCACGGTTTCGGTCCAGGTTGAAGCCGGTTCTGATTTTGACCGATTTCGGTCCGATTTTGACCGAACCAGTTCCGGTTCGATTTCAATTTAGAACCACTTCAATCCTAGCCAGACTTCTTGTTTACGGATGCGGTTGCAAAACGATTATTCATTTTGTTATAAAGATTTTAGTCTTCAAAGATAACAAATTTTAACTACAATTAATAGCATTTAACTTCAACGTAAAAATTAATAGAAGTGACTCCAATAAGTCCGCTTTATCTCTGTTTGGTTAAAGACTTCGATTGAAATGCTGCACGCAAACACCATAAAGAATTGAGATGATAAAATTTGAAATGCTGCACGCAAACACCATAATGACCCCTCTTTCATTTGTTCGTGGACAAGAATAAAGAGATGTCACTGATAAATAACACTCCTTAACATTAGAGCGTTTAAAGACAAACTGGTTGGTGATCTAATTAATCGACTAATTCACTTGCAATCTTTAACTCCAATTTGCTAATCATGGACACTACCCAAAAGGAAATGCAATATGTATAGCTTCTACCATTTACAGAAAGCAAGATGCACACAAAAGGAAAGAATCACAGCTTTTTTTTTTAACAAAGGATAAAAAATTACATCAGTTGGTCCTCTGTTGAAAGTTTAGATGAAGTCCAATGGAATTCTGCATGTGCAATTGCAAGAACTTGAGCAAATCCCAGTTGTTTTCCTTCTCTAAACAAGTGTAAGCCTTCATAACATATTCAAACTGTGACCCATACATATGGGATGCGCATGCTGCTTTGTAAGTTACGAGCTGCAAATCACCTGTTGCAAATAAAAGTGACGACAACAACTTTTAAGCAATGTGGCAGAAATTTGGCAATTGGATGAAGGCTGGTAGCCCCTTAAAACTCAATGTTTGAGCAAGAAATAAATGAGACAAACTATGAAACTCAGAAGTTCAAGGATAAAAATTTATGAGCTTGCCAAATTTCTTTGGTGCCACAAGCAAGACAAACTTGTAAGAAAGAAGAAAAAGAAAAAGAAGCTAGATTACCCGCAGCAATTTCTGATGCAAGCAGGTTCTTGCTGAAGTGACGTGACAACCACCAACGGCAGCGAATCCTCCAAGCCTTTCTTGACTTCCCTTGTATAAACAATTTGGGGATTCTATTGTAATGAACCGAGTAACCTTGTTTTTTTCCACCTTCACTTCCATGTAGACATACTGACACACGGTCCTCTTCGCACTGAGAGACTTTAAGAAAGCATAAAGCAAACTCTCTCCATGTATTGTATTCCACAAAGACAGCATCCAAATGTAAAGCAATCATTTCCAAAAGGGATTCAGGGCTATAATTCCCTGCAACATATCAGTAAAGAGAAATCATAAGCTAATAGACTGACAAGATCCCCTATCACAGAAAACACATGCCCGGATGGACAAGCAGAAGTATAGAACAGTGCGGCATAACTCCAAATTCCAAGGATCCAAGGCCCATTGATAGGTAGAGAAGATAAAGTTTGTTCAGTATGATGCAAGGGTTGATCCTCTCCGATCAAGGAGTATAAATAAGGAAGATTAGATTTACGATTTGGTCTCAAATGATAATTAACTTTAATAACTTCATGATATTTTTAAAGTTTTCATGCTTATGAACTGTACAAACTTATTAGTATCATTAGAATCTTCTTCCTTGGGAACCATGTACCATAAAGATCAGGAGTTCAAATTCTTCCAAATTCAGGAACATGTGTTTATATACATGCTTTTATTGTTTTATTTTCATTAGAATATAATAGTTATTCAATTAGTAAGAATTTTGGCGTGCGTGCTTCTTTTAGCTGTGTGATGCAAACCTAATCATGGGAAGTAAATGGATTTCTTCTTGGGAATGAGTTTGACATCATAACGGTGTGAAGCTCGCGAGCAAATTTCTTTGCAATTGTGAGTTAAAAAGCACATCTGCTTTATCACTGTGCCCTAATTTCCTTAATTCTATGAAAACCTAACCCAAATTTCAACCAATCTAGCTTTTCAACTTGCAGTCCTATATTGTGCAGCCCAAAGGCCGATAAGCTTCATCAAATTGCAAGAAGCATCCTTGTTAACCAAAAGGAAAGGTCATCAAAACTCTAACCATGCAATAAAGGATGAAATGATGAACACATACTATCAGTTCACAATTGAGGGAGGTAGGTTTAGTAGAAGACGGGCTCAGTAGGATTTATCATAAGGATTTAAGCATAACATACCATTTTGATGCAGGCTGATAAGCTTTGCCAATGACTCGCTACATGTAGGATCACTCTTTAAGCTGTCCTCAAAACAGGTTGAAAGAGCAAAATTGTTAGTAGGATCAACACACTCCAAGAGGTGTGCCCTCAACCTGCAGAAAAAGGATTTCTTTAGAGTTCATGACAAAGTGACAAACAAGAGTGAACTAAACTACATCTTTCAAACAACAGTGGCAATTAAATTAAGCACAGCTTGGAAGTTGGAATCACAGTTTTAAACAACAGAATTGGACTGAATTGGCCACAGTTGCCATTTATTTTTTCAAACAATTCACGAAATGACTCAAATCCATTAAAAACCAAAAAGCAAATTAAATTAAATATGCAATGAATTAACACATATAGAAATATTTTATTGAATAATGAGACAACTTAAGAAATTAATTTTCAAATATTTATAATAAAAATCAGGCAGGTATATAAATTAACAGAAACATCTTATTTTATAAATGGGCTAATATTATTAAATCAAACAAGTCTTATAAGAAAACACAATAGACACTATGATAACCCACGAAACACTTAAGTTATAAAAGAAAAAATTAAGAATCAGAAAAGTCTCCAGCAGTTGCCAGCCACATCAGGACAATTGTTTTCTTAAAAACTAGATGGCGCTTCCTGCTCTCTATCCAAGTACCGCCCCAATCCTCTCTCTTTCCCTCCCCTTCTTATTCTTCTTTCTCCTCCTCTGATGATGAAGATCCATTTCATCCATTTCAATGTTACTAAAATGGGAAGCAACAGCAATTACGCCTGATATATAGCTGTTTCACTATGAGTTCCAAATCAGTGGGAGTGTATATGAATATCATATCACACAGCCAAAAAGCCAAAAATTTTGTCACATGCTAGCTGACATGTATATTTAATACCCTGCTTGAAATAACTAAGTGTTATTTCACCAAATCTGAACCTCCCAAGTCCCAACACTCACATAGATGGCAGTCTTATGCATTAGGAACAGCCTTTCTCATCTTGCATTTCATGATGTGGAATAACTAACTGATATTTTGCTCCAAGTCCAAACATGTCATGATATTTCTTAACCAAGAACAAGAAATTAGAGTGCATTAGTGAACAAAGGCTACAGCAGTATGGCTTCTAAGCAAAACTGTGGCGACTTGAGAATTTAGCACTTGGAACAACAGGTTGATATTTGACATAAGACTTCCAGTTGTGTTCCAAGGGAGGAAGGACCACTTGAATTTTCTATATAAAAACCAACAATAACACCTAATCTCTCTCTTCTTTTAAGTTTTTAACAACAAACCCCCGCCGCGCCGCGCCCACCACCCCCCCCCCCCCCACCCAACCCCCCTCCTTCCCCTCTTCTTTTTTAATATCAATCAAAAGTAACTTTCAATTACCTTTCTATGTAATTTACATTTTGTTTGAGGTCAAGAATTCAAAGAAATTTCCAGTTTTGCTATTGAATATTTACTTGCCAACATTTTGCATGAGTTAAGGAAATAAGTATATAAGAAGAAGAAAAGGGGTAATAGATAAGTTTTTTTTTTATTGGAAAAAAAAAAACTTGAAATATTATAATTTGAAAAATGTAAAAGATCATGTCAATCTAACTTCTTGTGAAAATAGAGATAGATATCCTTACTTCCCTTCCCTTAAATATGCTTGGGTGAAATTTTTATAGGTACAAAATACACATCATCAATTTGAGAGTTTTAGCACACTTTTTTTTTGCTATAATTGATACCAATATGAAAGGTTTTGTATATACTTGTCAACATTAAAGCATTGGCATAATTGTAAACTTGACCATAAGTTTGGAATTTTTTTTTTTACTCTCTTGAGCTGCACTAGTATGCTACGATCATTGGTTTCTCTTTCCCACAAGTTCCGCAACAATAACCATCATTCCTGTCAAACCTTTTGTCAACAAATGTATGCCCTATGATTTTCATTTAAGCTCAACTTACCTTCCCCAACATCGTAAATTTTCCTTTCAATTTTCAATCAATTTTTGGCAACCAGAAGAGGTTTACAACTTAGCAAAGAAGTAAATACCTACTAGGAAGTGATGCATTTGAATTGCCACAAAACCTCTCAAGTTCATGGAGGGCCTCTTCATCCTTACATCCAATCAGCAATAACTGGAATAAAATGGAAATAATTTAATTAAGACATTAAAATTCTAACATGCAATAAAGTTCACCAACTTCAGGTAGATGATGACTACCACACAAAATCTAATAATTTCAACTATTGCAAACAAATAAAAGAATGCCGAGTTGAAATGCTCTCCCTTTAAAATTTTAAGAGAGAAGAAAAGGCATAATTCGTATGGACTCTTCCTGTGACTCACTTTTTCATCCCATGGATAAAGACTCAGCATTTTACTCAGCAGCAAGCAAAAAACCTTTGTTCATATTACCAGAATAGCAAAATGCATACATATCGAGGATATATGAAATCTCGTAATAAAGGAAGAGCCAAAGATCAAAACAGCACCTAATCATAGCATCCAGTATTGGTTTTTGCTTGGAGATCAAAAATTAAAGCATCCAGTGTCCTGCTGCCCTAGACAAACCATTTTAAGAAATCTAATTTTCCAGTTTCATTTACCCCCAAAACACAACCAAGTGATTAGCATGAAGAACAAATGGTAGATTTCTCACAGGGGACATCAGTAAAGGTTCCTAAATCATTAGAAAGAAAATTATAAAATAAAGTTTCCCTTTAATAAACAATGGAGCCTAACTGACAGTAGAAACATGGGAAAATCTGAAATAGGTCTTTGTTATGGAAAGTCAATCACTATGTTATGGAAAGTCAATCACTATATTATTTTTCTGTATATTTTGTATTCTGTATTCCTATTTAGGATTTCTTATTTAGGATTTCTTCCTAATTAGTAGAACACAATTATAGGAATCAATTGTATATATATACCCATGTACAGATTAATTGAAATCAATAAGAATCATCTCTTTCTACATGGTATCAGAGCAGGTCATCAATCTAGGGTGACTATTTGTTCTCACTACCCAGCTCAGGAGAGACCTTGGTCGCCGACCGGCCGTTTCAACCCCGATCAACATTGCCGGCGTCGTCTCAACCCCCTCATTCCACCACCGTGTGCTGTTGCCTGATCCAGTATAACCATTAAAGGACTTCTGAGGTTTGGCTCTCAGATCCTATTTCGGTATTTGCTTGATTTGTGATTTTGGGTTATTTTGCTGCTATAAGCACTTTGGATTAGCGTTTCGGTTAGTTTTCTTTGTCTCAACAAATGGCAGACAATAAGAATATTATTTCTGATGTGATTCCGGTGATGACTAAGATCACGGAACACAAACTTAATGGTTCGAATTACAGGTGGAGTAAGATCGTTAGGGTCTATTTGCGTAGCATTGATAAGGATGATCACTTTACTAAAGATCCACCCACGATGATACACGACAAACTTGGCTAAGTGAGGATGCTAGATTGTTTTTGAATATTTGTATATTTATTAATAGTGAGGTAATTAGTTTAATTAATCACTGTGAATTTGTTAAGGAATTGATGGATTACTTAGATTTTCTGTATTCTGGTAAAGGGAATATCTCCCGTATTTATGATGTTTGTAAAGCATTTTACCGTGCTCAGAAAGAGGATAAGTCTCTCACGGCTTATTTTATGAATTTTAAACAGGTATATGAGGAACTTAATGTATTGTTGCCTTTTAGTCCTGATGTGAAAGTTCAGAGTTCGACGGGAGCAACTGGTCATTATGAGTTTTCTTGCAGTGCCTTCCTTGAGTATGAGACTGCTAAATTTGATTCTCTCGATCGAGATTTCCTCTTTGCATGAAACGTTCACACGGGTCCTTCGTACAGAGAGTACTCAATCTTCACAACCTGTCAGTAGTGCTCTTATTAGCCGTAATCCAAATGGACAATAGGGTAATAAAAGAGGAAGTAGAGGAGGAATTACAGGCAACAGAAGTAATCAGCGTAATGGAGAGGCTAGTTCTAATCAGGACTCAAGAGGAGTCATTTGTTATTATTGCCACGAGCCTGGCCATACAAAATATAATTGTCTGCAACTTCAGAGAAAAAATCAGCGATCACAGATGGCAAATATGGCAGTAGAGAATTCTACAGTATCTTCCTCTGAGAAAACTATTTTGATATCTGCAGAGGATTTTGCACAATTTTCCCAGTATCAGGCATCTCTAAAGCCTACCAGTTCCCCTGTCACTGTGATCGCTGAGTCAGGTAAATCTACTACATGCCTTGTGTCTTCTTCATCCAAATGGGTTATTGATTCTCAGTGCATGCATCACATGACAGGTAATTCTAGTCTTCTATCTGCTTTTCAGTCTAATCTCACTTCCTCTACTGTTACTTTAGCTGATGGTTCTACTTCTTGTGTCATGGGTTCTAGAACTGCGAACCCGACTTCATCAATTTCTTTGTCTTCTGTTTTGTGTCTACCAAAATTCTCTTTTAATCTACTTTCTGTTAGTAAACTTGCTCGTACTTTAAATTGTTCTGTTTCCTTTTTTTCTGACCAGTGTTTGTTTCAGGATCTTACGACGAAGCAGATTATTGGTAAAGGACGCGAGTCAGGTGGTCTCTATATTCTGGAAAATCATGTACCGCGGTCGCTTGTTTGCTCCAGTACCTTAACACCTCTTGAAGCTCATTGTAGATTGGGTCATCCTTCTTTGTCTACCATGAAGAAGCTATGTCCTCAATTTCAGTCTTTATCAGTACTAGAATGTGAGTCGTGTCAGTTTGCAAAACATCATCGTTTGCCTTCTATGTCTAGAGTCAATAAACGGGCTTCATCTCCTTTTGAGGTAGTTCATTCTGATGTTTGGGGTCCTTATTCTGTTACATCTAAAACTGAATTTCGTTATTTTGTTACTTTTGTTGATGATTACTCTCGTGTTACCTGGTTATATTTAATGAAAAATCGTTCTGAGTTGTTTTCTATCTTTTGTGCCTTTTGTAATGAAATCAAAACTCAATTTAATATTTATGTGCGCATATTAAGAAGTGACAATGCCAAAGAATACTTTTCAGCACAATTTCAGCCTTATATGACACAAAATGGCATTCTTCATCGCCTTCTGTGTGTATACCCCATCCCAAAATGGCGTGGCGAAAGAAAAATCGTCATCTTCTTGAGGTAACTCGTGCTCTTCTTTTTCAGATGAAAGTACCTAAACACTTTTGGGCGGATGCAGTTTCCACGGCATGTTTTTTGATCAATCGTATGCCGTCTTCTGTCCTTAATGGGGATATTCCTTATACTACTTTGTTTCCTACAAAATCTTTGTTCCTTATTGAACCCCGTATTTTTTGTTGTACCTGTTTTGTGCGTGATATTCGTCCACAGGTTACTAAATTGGATCCAAAATCTCTCAAATGTGTCTTCCTTGGGTACTCCCGGCTCCAAAAAGGGTACCGTTGTTTCTCTCCTACTCTTAATCGTTATCTTGTTTCTGCAGATGTCACATTTTTTGAGTCCACTCCATTTTTTCCTCCATCATCTGTGTATGAGAGTCGGGGGGAGGAGGATGATCTCTTAATATATAGTGTTCAACCAATGTCTAGTACTCTCCCACAGCCTGTTCCTTCTGTCTCTAGACCTACTCGACCTCCCGTTGTTCATGTTTATTCCAGGAGATTGGAGATTCCTGACTCAGATCCTCCACCAGCTACTTCGTTGGGAGATCCTGTACCTCATACTGATCATGATTCTGATCTAGACTTACCCATTGCTCTTCGTAAAGGTAAACGTTCATGTACTTACCCTATCTCTTCTTTTGTTTCTTATAATCAATTGTCTTCTTGTTCTCGGTGTTTCGTTACTTCTTTAGACTCTGTTACTATCCCTAATCATTAATGAGGCAATCGTCTCATCCCGGCCGTGTGATGCTATGAAAGAGGAAATGGAGGCTTTAGATGCTAATGGTACATGGGAACTATTGCCTTTACCCACCGGTAAGAAAGCTATTGGTTGTAAATGGGTATATCTGATGAAAGGTAAATCATGATGGTTCTGTGGCTAGGTTAAAAGCACGCCTTGTAGCAAAAGGATTTTCTAAGACTTATGTGGTTGATTACTCTGATACCTTTTCTCCTGTAGCTTATCTTACTTCTATTAGCTTGTTTATATCTTTAGCAGCTACATACGATTTGCCAATGCACCAATTTGATATTAAGAATGCTTTACTTCATGGTGATCTTCAGAGGAGGTGTATATGGAGCAACCACCGGGTTTGTTGCTCGGGGAGCTGAGTAAAGTTTGTAGGCTTGAAAGTCTCTTTATGGCTTGAAACAAAGTCCTAGGGCATGGTTTGGGAGATTCAAAGGAAGCAAGACAGAATTTGATATGCAAAAGAGTAAGTGTGATCACTCGATTTTATAGGCAACTGAGGTCGGTCTAATTCTCTTGGTAGTCTATGTGGATGACATTGTCATCACCGGGAGTGACTCTGCAGTATTTCATCTCTTAAAACCTTCCTCCAAACTCGCCTGGACCAAAGACTTGGGATTGTTAAAGTATTTCTTGGGTATCGAAGTTATGAGAAGTAAGAAGGGTATTTTCTTGTCTCAAAGAAAATATGTCCTCGATCTCTTGACAGAGACAGAAAATTAGGTGCTAAGCCTTGTAGCGCACCAATGACTCCAACTTTACAAATCAAGTAGGGGATAGTGAGTTGTTTGAAGATCCAGAGATACAGAGATTGGTAGAAAAATTGAACTACCTTACGGTCACTCGTCCGACATTGCTTATGCCGTTAGTGTGGTAAGTCGGTTTATGTCTTCCCAACCGTTGCTCATTGGGAAGCCTTGGAACAAATCTTGTGTTATCCAAGGGCGCTCCAGAAGAGGTTTGCTATATGGTAATCATGGGCATTTGAATGTTGAATGTTTTTCGATGCCGATCGATCGATCTAAGGTTGATAGGAGATCAACTACTAGATATTGCGTTTTTATTGAAGGAAATTTGGTGTCTTGGAGAAGCAAGAAGCAGAGTGTAGTTTCTCGATCTAGTGCTGAATCCGAATACAGAGCCATGGCACAATCAGTATGTGAGGTAATGTGGATACTTCAATTACTAGATGAGACAGGTTTTAAGACCTCCCTGCCTGTGAAATTGTGGTGTGATAATCAAGCTGCTCTTCATATTGCTTCTAATCCGGTGTTTCATGAGCGAACCAAACATATTGAGATTGATTGTCACTTTATTCGTGAAAAGATTCAACAACAGATCATCTCAACAGGACACATCAAAACTGGAGAGCAGTTAGGAGATATTTTCACAAAAGCTCTGAATGGAGCTAGGATTGACTACATTTGTAACAAGTTGGGCATGATTAACATCTATGCTCCAACTTGAGGGGGATTGTTATGGAAAGTCAATCACTATGTTATGGAAAGTCAATCACTATATTATTTTTCTGTATATTTTGTATTCTGTATTCCTATTTAGGATTTCTTATTTAGGATTTCTTCCTTATTAGTAGAACACAATTATAGGAATCAATTGTATATATATACCCATGTACAGATTAATTGAAATCAATAAGAATCATCTCTTTCTACGGTCTTCAATGAAAAGTTTAAGTTCAGGTATAACATGCATATGATGTCCTGATGACACTGACAAGACATATATCAAAGATCATGTTCACTCTACCTGTATCAAGGGAAGCAAGGCAGCAATTACTGGAGGCTTTGAGTAAACAGCTTCTCGTAAATACTTTACTGAATTCTCATATTCATCATCTTGAATCACTCTTTCTAGCTCCCAATTCTTGGCTTGTATAGGCAACAACCATGAATCCAAGCTTTCTTTGGCAAGACAAAACAGAATTTCAGTATAAATATCATAAATAACTAATCAAACTTCAGTAGAAAGGAATTCTCATTTTTTGCCAAAATTATCAATTCACACAAAACAAGACATCCTTATAATTCTAAGGACGTTCATAACCCATGTAATGATACACATTATTCAGCAGTCAGCATAAACAACCATATCATGGCTTTCAATCCCCCCATGTTGGTGAATTTTTTCAAGTACTTCATCAAGGGATCATGCATAATCAACGTTTGGGTACAAAGAAAGTGGGCAAATAGAAATTGTGGGCAATATTAACTTAATTTATATTTCTGGCATAATATTTGGAAAACAGAAGAAAAAGAGAACAACAATTAAAATTGCATCTGATAATCAAGGCCATGTTATCACTTCCATCACCACCTCATTAACTTCTATCACTGGCCTGCCACCCAAATAGGCAATACCATTGAGATATTCAGCCACTCTATTCTTCTTATTCAAAATTTATTTATTCACTCAAACACACTAAGATATGATTTTATACTCTCCCCCAACCCCCAACTGGCACAAGCACAAAGACTATTTGCCCCACTTATATCACTCTTTCTGCTACTAACTGAGTTGATACTACCTAGTGATCAAAGCAGTAATTCCGCTCAATATTCACCAAAAAGAAATGCATAGTTGTGAGTAAACTAGGGCTTTGTTAAGCATTCAGGTTGAGTTGGCCAAACAAGAGCAATTGCAGCAGCTAAGGGCCAGTTAAGCAACATGGAGTACAAAAGCCAAAACAATGAAATGTAGATTGGACAGAAAGCTTGCACTTTTAGGTTCCTCACAAAATGCCATTTTGTCCAAAGCAGTCCCACCTCAGCCAGATACAAAGCTAAAGAACTCATTAAATACAATGATGGGTGACAAAATGCATGCCACACCAACCCTACAGACACAAGTTAGATCCTATGTATCCTGCTAATATTACAACAAAACAAACAAGAATGCTTTTTTTACTCTCTTTTTAATTGAATTTGCATAGATATTCTTTGCACTATCCTTACCAGAATTAGTAAATTTTTATTACTGTCTAACAAAATATGGGTGTAGCAGCAAGACACAAGACAACATTAGTGGGCCTACCATTTAAAAAGATTGCTTTGGTATCTACTTTTGATGTTTCACTAAATGTAGGTGAATTTATGTGCATCGAAATGTATCCCTACTCCCTAGTGTATTATTTCAGTACAAATCTGTATTTAGAGATAGTCATCCACAGGAGATCTTTTTTGGCCAATTTCTCTTACCCTTCTTCAAATATTTTGAATTAGTTTTAGCCTCTAGTTCTTGTCACTATCCCCTTTTTTTATTTTTATTAGTGCTCTCCATGCACAAAGATGGGCCCACTTTATAGAATTTGCTGGGTGCACTGTATACATACATATATACATACATACACACATATAAATATGTGGAGAAAGTTCCAAATATAGCATGATGCACTGTTGTTCCTTCACAAATATGGGTATATAGCCGGTGATGTGCACGCAAAGTAGAAGCAAAATTTATGATATGCACCTGAATAAGTAGTGGCAAAGAACTAAACAGTTCAGATGCATGAAAAAATATAAGTATGATGACAAAACAACGTCAAGGTTAAGAACTCACTAAGGGCACACAAATTGGGAAAAGAATGCATATGACCACCATCATTATCAACAGAATGACTATTTTCAGCAGAATTCACATAAAAACCAGGAGGCTGGAAGTCCTGTTGAAGATTTCTCTGCAGGTTAATATCCACCTCCGTAGGTACCACTCTTTTGTGAACGTCACTATCAGCTTCCACAGGCATTCTTTTATCATTCATGACAGAGGTTTCCGAATCATATTGAAAGGAAGATTCAGACTCACAACTAAAAAGTGCATTATGACCCTCTGAGCCCCCAACTTCATATCTGAATCTTGTGAATGACATGTATGAATGAGAAGGTGCTCCTGACACGTCTGAATTTGTGGGCGTATAAATCTGATCAGAATTCTTGCACTGCATATCTTCTGGAATGCTAGAGTACCAAAGCTGATAGAATATCAAGCCAATGATCATATGGAACATTGGGTGACCCTCAAATCCGTGTTCTCGCATCAGACTGAGAAAAACATGAACAGAATAATCATTCAGATCAACCAATCCGTGCTATTTTCAAGACCCACAATGTACAATTTGGAGGATAAGGGCCATCACTAGTCTAATCCATACTTTTATACAAGCAGCAAAAAAAAACAACTAAAAAGGTCACACCCTCAGATTAATGCCAAATGACAGAGAAAGATAATCCAACAGGTTCTGGATGAAGAATAAACCACCGCAAAGCCTGAAAACCACCTTTTCCCGCAGTAGAACAAAAGGTGAAAACCTGATTATTTAAAATTGAGTACATTCTGCCCCATCCAAATGTCCCAACTATTTTGATATCCTTTCTACCACCAAGCACTAAAATTTGATCATCAATTAAGGGGAAGACATAGCAATAGCACACTCATGAAAACAAGAAATACTTGGGAAATGCAGATTACTTCTGCAATCTGCATCCTTTTATCCCTAAACAGAGTAAATGTATAGGTATATTAATTAATGAAGTATGCATTATATATGTATCAGTGATATGCAGATCATATAGGAGTATAACTTAAAATCACATGACTAAATGACCTAAAATGCAGATTCTAGTTGTCCTTCACTGCATCATGGAGCAAATACATTGAGCCAGCAAGGCTGCACAACTACTCCATCTAATTTCACTTTACCTTTATCTTTTCCTCTCCCCTGCCTTACCTCAAAAATTCCTAAAATGTAACCAACTTGCTAGTTAATAATAATGAAAGATACTATCCTTTAACAATAACAACTGTGGTTAACAGTAAATGCCAGTTAGAAAACAACTGATATATGGTCATGGTGATCACTTTACCATATGACTATTTAGGCATCCAAGTAGATCTATTATTCAAATCCCAGACAGTATGTTTACCATAAACTAGTATTAGAATACACTAATAAATATTGTAGCAAAACTTATATAGTAATTATAAAAATAGTTTCAAAAAAAAAAAATGTAACTATAACAATGTATCCTTTTTGTGGGTTCTTTTTCCCCCTTAAAAAAGGTTAGCTACCACTGCAGATATAAAATGAAATATACAATAAAGAGAATGAATAATCAAAATTAAGAAGATTTGGAAATATCTAAATTGGAAGAACATTTTTCTTAATCAATGTAAAATTCATCACATATGACGCAGACCACTGATTGGAACTCTTGAGGCATCACATTCACACATAAAACTAGATCGCCAAATTGTTAATGTATGCCTAAGTGCATTATTAATACTTGGGATTTAAGAGACAAGATGTTCACCATCTTTAGATGGTGAAATCTTGAAACTGCATACTCTGGAAAGAAATATGAAAATTTATCAGTATCAGATGAGTTGGTCGTACCAAGTTCAGACAATAAAAATAAGAGAGAACCAAAATTTGCTAGAGCTTAGATAACACAAACTTTGACAGCTTATCTTTCTTCAGAATAACATATACATGATATCTTCTTCCATATTAATATAACACCAAATGGAATATATCATTCTGACATAAATTAACATTTCAAAAGGATAGAGAGTAGAGATTTTAATATAAAACTTCAACATCTGGGCAAATAATTAAGTAAGGCAAAAATGAGAATCATACCTTCTAGCATTCTGACGTTCACCTTCAATGTTCCCCTGCATAAGATGGATAATTATCGACTCCAAACGAACAATAAAAAGGTCCTGCTCAGCAAACAAGGTTTTTTTATCAACACATTGGGGCAATAGTGCACATTGACATCTGATGAAAGCCAAGACTTCCTGATGGCACAGATAACATCATGAACACTAAACATATAATCACAATTGTGAATGGTGTACCTCTTTCATATATTCACTCGTCTTTCTTTTATTTGCTAAGTTTATTCCAATCCTTGTCATCCAGGTATCATAGATGCCACTGATAGCAGTCAAGTTGACATCATCATTTTCTATATGTTTGAGAAACTCCATTGAAACCTAAAAAATGTAGGTAATGTGCATCATACAGGCTCCATACATCAATATAGAAGTTTGACCAAATATGAGAATATATAATAAAATAGAAGAAGCTTTACAATCATCATCACCATCATCATCATCATCATCATCATCATCATAATAATAAAGAAATAAAATAGAAGTGCACTATCCAAAGAAAATGCATTACACCTAATAGGAACCATATTGAATAGATCAAGCTTCATTTCTTTAGTTGGCTGCTACTAGTATTACATATCAGGTTATGCAATTGAGCATGTAATATCATGCTTAGAAAAATGCACGCTCATACACACACACCCCATATTTGTATGTCTATTGTCTAAACCTGACTCTCTCTCTCATTCTGTGGTTTTCTATCTCCTATAGGTCCTACAATCAAATGCTCATCTTGACAATAGCAAGCTATAATGTATGTTGTTTCATCATGAAGCAAGGAAGATCATGCCTAAACAGTTCAATTGAAAATTTTTTCCTTCCCCCTGCCCCAAAAAAATACAGTTGATAAGAAACAACACAAATAAGAGTTTGAATTGCAAATACAAAGGTCATATCTTATTTATAAGCTATTACTAATTCATCAATTGCAATATTGCTAAAACTTTCTTCTCAAAAAAACAAAGAAAAGGCTAAAACTTAAGGCAAACCTGAAATACAGTCATCATATCTTTTTCCAATTTGACAAACATGTGAGTACACATATGCGCACATAAACTTCTCTTTCCACATTAAACTTAGAAACCGATTGATAAAATGCTCAAAAATGGCTGAAACAAAATTCAATGACATGAAATCCTAATGAGATTTTGGCATAAAGATCATACCAAGTACTTGAACCGATTCATAGTAGGATGATTGTCCTTGCATGTTGCTTTCAATAACAAGCTGAGGACACCACTTGCCTCTGTCCAATTATGTTGTCTCACTAACTTCCGTAGAAAGTGGCATAACTTAACACGATTTTCTGATCGTATATTGTTAGAGCCTCGACAAAGAAGGTATGATGGTTTGGCTAAAGCTAAAATGGTTCTTTTATAAATTTTTTCTAGTGCCATGATATGGCATTCATCATCCGCCAATGTACTCAAATTCCTTTTGCGTTTCTTTGATTCAACAGTACCATCTTCAAATCCCACCATGTCACTTTTCAAGGCTTTGTTACCACTATCTTCTAATAATGTCATGTGATCTTCCAACATCTCCACATGCACACCTACAAAATCTAGACCTCTTGAATCGTCCTTCCTCTCCCTTCTGAAGTAACGAAATTACTTTTATTATTAGAAACAAGTCATTTATATGAATTTATACATAAAATATTGCAATAAATAATAAGTGATAAATAATAATTAATCACCACAAACACATCCATTAAGGGTAACCATTGAACACAGTTTTAATTTTTCTTTTAAAGAGAGGTAGTTAGCTATGCTCCAACTATCATGAATAAGAAATTGGTATTCCATATTAGTTTTCAATGAAGTCCTCCTACCTTAAACCTATAAAACAAATAAAAAAGAAAATGCATAACTACAATCGTATAAAATACATCTTAGCTGCCTATGCACATGGTGCATAGATTCATGACGATTGCATAAAATTGAAGAGTCAAGCATGCAATAATATAAAATACATTATATTAATCTCATTTACATTAAACTTTAAGTGATGCAGAATAGCTGCAACTTGCAGCTGCCGTACACTGCTAAACCCTCTATGTTTCAACTCTGGTAGAAAGTTGAAACTAATGCATATTAAATGGAACCTCAGCAAATTATAATTAGTGAGAAGAAACAAACAGATCAGATGATATAACACAATACACTGAAATTTAAGATATATGCTAACAGCAAAACATCAAACCTCTAAACATCAAATTCATTAGCTTCAAACACGAGCAAAATTAAGAAAGAAAATGCAAAATATAACAAAACCATAGAATTTCCAGACAAAGTTTGGGGAATGCCAATATCTCTCTCATGCTAATTAAGGAAGTACAAAAAAGCCACTATGCCAATTCATAATATTAATATATGAGGAAAAAAGAAGTTGCAAATTTACAACTTTGAAAATTGAAAGAAAAAGAAGAAGCTATAGCTATTTAGAGAACTAATAATTGAAGCCTATTCCCCCACAACACCCCCCACGCCCCACCCACACCCCTCCCCTCCCCAACCAAAAAAAAAAAATCCCACCAGCTCCACCTTCTTTCTTATACTCAAATAATATAGACAATCTACATTAGTTTTATAGATTTTATCAATAAGATAATTAAACAGTGAATTATATTTATAACAAAAAAGAATTAGAATTGACTTTTGTTTTTTATTTTTATATGATTTACAATTTTTAATTAAATGAATTATATTATTTTTAATTTTGATGTCAACATCGGTTAGTGGCCTTGGATGTCAAATTTAGGAACAATTCAAGTAAGGTTAGAAGAAATAGTATAGCTCGAACAAAGTGGTGAGAGTTGAAAGGAGAAGAGCAAATGAAGTTCAAAAATGAGGTTCTCGAGTCCGAAGCATGGAAGCTGGATATGGAGGCCAATAGTATGTGGATACAAATGGCATCAAAGATTAGAGAAGTAGCTAGAAAAGTACTTGGAGAGTCTAGAGGACATGGACCACCCTCAAAAGAGAGATGGTGGTGGAATGAGGAAGTACAAAAGGCAGTGAAGAGAAAGAGAGAATGGTATAAGAAATTGCCTAAGTGTGATAATAATAAGGCATATGAACAGTACAAGATAGCAAAGAAAGAAGCAAAAAAGGCAGTTAGTCAAGCAAGAGTGCAGGCCTTTGAAAAGTTATATGAGAAATTTGGAACTAAAGAAGGGGAGAAAGATATTTATAGATTAGCAGGGAGGAGAGAAAAGAAATGTCAAGATCTCAATCAAATTAGGTGCATTAAGGAAAAAGAAGGAAAAATGTAAGTTAAAGATGAGGACATTAAAGAAAGATGGAGAAATTATTTTGATGACCTCTTTAATAATAGTCAAAATGGTAATAGCGTGAATATAGACTACAAAGCAATAGAAAATAATGTAAATTATACTAGAAGGATTAGATCTTTAGAAGTAAAGGAAGCACTTAAGAGAATGAAAGTGGGTAAAGCCTGTGGATTCGATGGAATACCAATTGAAGTGTGGAAGTGTTTGGGAGATACAAAAATGGCATGGTTAACTAAATTGTTCAATAAGATTCTAAATTTAAAGAAAATGCCTGATGAATGGAGAAGGAGTATTTTAGTACCTACTTTTAAAAATAAGGGAGACATACAAAGTTGCTCAAACTATAGGGGAATTAAACTCATTAGCCATAGTTGTGGGAGAGAGTTGTGTAACATCGACTACGTCATGATACTTCTATCTCTCCCAATCAATTTGGCTTCATGCCTGGTCGTTCAACTATAGAAGCGATCTTTCTCATTAGAAGCTTGATGGAGAAATACAGAGATGTGAGGAAAGATTTACACATGGTTTTTACCGATTTGGAAAAGGCTTATGATAATATTTCAAGAGATGTCTTATAGAGAGTGTTAGAACAAAAGAGGGTATCTATTAGGTACATACAAGTGTTGAAAGGCATGTATGAAGGAGCAAATACTATTGTACGCACCGTGGAAGCGGACACCAGAAATTTTCCTATCTCAGTTAGATTACACTAAGGTTCAGCTGTAAGTCCTTACCTTTTTACATTAATTTTAGATGAATTAACGAAACATTTAGAAGAGAGTATCCCTTGGTGCATGATGTTTGCGGATGATATAGTTCTAATAGATGAGACGCAATAAGGATTGAATAGAAAGCTAGAGCTTTGAAAAAGTACTCTAGAGTCAAAAGACTTTAAGTTAAATAGAACTAAGACAAAATACATGCATTGCAAGTTCAGTTAAGGCCGAACTGGTGATAGGGAATGAGTTAGTTTAGATGGAGTGATACTGTCCCAAAGTAATCACTTCAAATATCTCGCCTCGGTCCTTCAAGTAGATGGGGGATGTGAGGAGGATGTTAGATATAGGATTAAAGCCGGATGGTTGAAGCGGAGATATGCCACAGGAGTTTTATGTGTTCACAAGATTCCCAATAAGTTAAAAAGAAAATTTTACCATATAGCCATACGACCGGCCATGTTATATGGTAGTGAGTGTTGGGTACTGAAGGAGTCGTATGTGTCTAAAATAAGAGTTGCAGAGATGAAAATGTTAAGGTGAATGAGTGGCCATACTAGACTAGATAAAGTCCGTAATGAGAGTATTAGAAAAAAGGTAGGAGTGGTACCAATTGAGGATAAGTTGAGAGAAGGGAGATTAAGGTGGTTTGGTCATGTGAAGCGTAGACATATGGAGGCTCCAGTTAGACAAGTAGAGCACATTAGGGTAGAGGATAGAAAGAAAGAAGGGGTAAACCTAAACTAACTTGGATGAGAATAGTACAACATGATCTATAAGCATTTTAACCCAAAATCGTTTAGAGCGGAGAAAGAGAATCCATATAGCCGACTCTAATTTTTTGGGACAAAGGCTTAGTTAAGTTGAGTTGAAAATATTATTTTTAATTTTAATTTTAATTTTAATAATTTAATTAATTTAATATAAATTATATGTTATATAAATAATATATTTTCATATAAGAATGTGTATTCACATACATATATATAGGTATATTGTGTTTATAATGTTTATGTTTGGCCCCCTCATAATTTGGTAGCTAGCTCCGCCATTGCCACTTGCCCAACATGTTTGCATATTTTCTTTATGGTACTTCCCTGAACATATGAGAACAATTTTTTCCCCATTATTTTCTGCTTCTTTTTGGGGTGGAGGCAGGAGCGGATTTATGGCATTTAGCATACTTTCACCTTTGCAAACTCTTAACCAAAGATCTATCCTTCGGAATCAAACTCGAATTCAAATAGGCTAAACCGATTAAAGATCTATCCTTTGACACAAAAACAGAACAAAGCCCATATAACGTAACGCAAAAACAGAACAGAACCCAAAAACAGAACAAACCCACAAACCCAGGACAGAGCCACAGAGATGAATTAACCAATACCAACTTCTAAGCTTGTTGGAGGTCGTTTTTATTTCAAAATGTAAGTAAATCATTCCTATAAATGTTAACCACAAAAATAAAAAACAATAATCATCAAAACCCAAGTGATAATGTCAACAGGCCATTCCTAAAACAATACAAGTAATTCTACTTCATTAAAACAAATTCATAACTGCTTGGAAAAGAAATTTGGAACAGGAGAAAAAAAATAAAGTTTGGTAAGAAAAACTAACCTTACAAAGTTAGAATTCTTGAGAGAGAGAAGTGACTGTTGTCGAGTAGGCGGGTGGAGTTCTGCTACGACTGCTCGTCTGACGGCAGATAGCAATAACACATATAGGGTGATGATGAGCACTGAGTCGGTTTGGGAGTTGCATTAAACCAACACGAATTAAATACATTCAGGTTAATTGGGATAAAGAGCCTTAATGGTTTAAACGTGAAACATAATTGATTGATAGCTGTGATAGCTTGATAAAATTATATTAAATATTTAATAAAATTATATTTAGTTATTATTATTAATATAATAAATTATTAATAAAAATATATATTATATAATTTATTTTATTATTAAATTAAATATATAATTATTAAATTAATATATTATATTATTTAAATAAATATATAATTATTAATTTTTTATATTATATTATTTATTTTATTATTAAAATAAGAAAATAATTATTTTTTAAGATAATTAAATAATTTTAAAAATATAAATAAAATAATAAAATAATTATTAATGTTAATAGAAAAATTTATAATTAATTTTAAATTTTTAGATATAAATAAATATTTTATATTTAATTTATTAATAAAAATATTAATATGGTTAAAATACGTTAATTAAAATATTAAAATTATAAATAAAAAAATAAAAATATTAATAATATTAATTTTTAAGTTAAATAAAAAAGAATAATATAATTAAAATAAAAAATAAAATTAAATCAGCTATTAGTTGATGATAAACAGCTCTAAAAATAGAGCTAATACAAACTGTAATTGATAGTATCATATCAGTTGCCCATCAGCTATCAGTTCTATTTTTTTAAGCTTATCAAACACTTTAATTTATCTATTTAAGTGTCTATCAATTATTAGCTGCACTCAACAAATAAACCAAATACCTCCAAATAGCTTTTGACAAAAACAAATAAATAAATAAATAAATAGCCTATTCACAAGTGTTGCGATAAGATTAAGCTGGTTTTTGAGGAAATTTAAAAAAATAATTAATATATATATGTAATTTTTGTAAATTAAAAAATTAATTTTTCTAAATTTAAAATTTATTAAAATCTAAAAGACGGTTTTAAACTATTTTTGATGTTTTATTTTATAAAAAAAAATTGTTCTTCAAATAAAAAATAATGACTTTTTAATATTTAAACTTTCATTATAACTTTTTTATAATTAGAATTAAACATTATTAAAAAAATTTTATTCTAATAAAAAATAATTATTTTTTCATAATTAACCTTGCACTATACCTTTTTATAATTAGAATTGAACATTATTAAAAAATATTTTCTTCTAATAATAAAGAATAATCATTATTAAAAATAAATAAATAACACATTTTAACAAAAATAAGGAATAATTTTTTGAATTAAAAAATATTTTCTATTTTAATAGATAAATTCATTTTTATATTTTCTTTTTATTGTATATGAAAATAGAAATTAAGGTTTTAAAAATAATTAAGTCTTAAATTTAAGAAAATAATTTTCATAACTTTGTGGGTGAAGGTATATACAAATAATTTGATCAGTATATAGAGGTCAATTAATTTTTTATTAGAAAAAATATATTTTCCATTAAAAAAGAGTTTAATATTTAAATTTAAATAAATATACAATAGCAATTAAAAAAAAAAAAAGTTAATTGACCCTTCATTTCTTTTATTGAAGTAGATCCATCTCTGGATTATATCATCAAAGTGCAAATAATGCATATAAAAAAAAAATAAAATTTGGTTATGGTAGAAGGCAATTTAATTTATTTTTGTTATTCTGAGCTTCATCTTCAGGCAAAAGCTGATGGGTTCCTCCCAGGTGGTGCAACGCGCAAGTCTTCACAGTTGCATGTCTCCAGATGGTCCTGACAGGAAGACGTATAAGTCTGGTAGACAGTTTCATTCACCAATTGTACTCACTTTTTGTTGGGGGCTCTTTCTGTCTCCATACTAGTGACGAATTCAGAACAAAACTCATATTGCAAAATGATTTTCTTGGGTTCTGTTGCTAATAAATCAATTGTTTCTTTGGTATTATTTCAATATTCACATGCAATGCCATAATCCGAATGTGTGACTGACTAACAATTCATTTAGGTGGTGACACCAAACAACTTCTAATACATTATACTTGCTTTGCAGGCTACCATTGAACGTGGGAATGATGCAGGACCTGCACATAAAGTCAACGATACAAAGGCTTTCCTGTTTAATTCCCAGAATCTGTCCGTGGGCTGTTGAGTTCCCGTTTCTGGACCATGATTATTGCCAGTGTTGGATTGGACTCAAATCCCATTTTTAAAACGGAGCAGATACTAACAACAACAATGGTGTATAAAGGGTACATCAAGGAACTTGGGAGTACTGTGGCTTAACTAGGTCTTCAAACATAAATCCTGGGAGTGAGCTTCTCTTCTCAGTATACTGAACTAACCAAAATATTAGTCCATTGGGCCGTTACGGACTGATCCAAAAAATTATTGGAATCTAAGTTTTGGAGCTTAAAAATTAATAAAATTATAATCTTATCAATTTATATTTTAGGAGAAATTATCAAGTGTATTCAATATATATGCATCATATTTTATAATTATGTGAAATTTATTTTTTATATTACAAGAATACTCACTTTTTTTATGAAAAAAAAATATTACTTTTATATATATTGAGAGTATTTTATAATATTTCTATACCTAATATTATAAAGAAAGAATTTTTGAAATGGACCATCTCCTTCAATTTTTTTTACAATGCAAGCGCATTGCTTTAACTCAGAAAGACACGAATTCAAGGGGTCATGGCCAAGGGGCCTTGCCTTGTCCCCCTCAAATTAATTTTATATATATGAAAATGGATGGAACTGTAGAAAGAGATGAGATGAGATGAGCCATCTTGAATTTCTTTTATAGTAATGCGTTAACGCGTTCACTCTTTATTTTTGGCACCCTATGTCATTATTATGATCTTAAAAAACACACAAGTAGCCAGTAGGACCTTTTCATCTCTCCTCCACGTGCAATAATGCCTTTGTATCCACTTCTGTACGGCATTTAAGAATTTTTGGGATCCATATATTAAATTAAAATTTATGGAGAGTAAAATATGTTGGGTATTTCTCTTAATTAGTTGTGTGATCTCTAGCTTTCTTATGGTAAGCACATGCAAAAGTAGCAATCAATCAATATTTTATCAGTTAGAATTATTGTCTATGTGCCGCTATGAATATTACTGAATTACATATCTTAATCTTGGCAAATAATGATCCAAAGTTCAAAAGTATACTAATGAATTTGTTAAGATATGTATCCACAATATGTCAACATCATCCAGTACTTTAATTTATATAAAAAAATTTATCATGGTCGTTGAAATTAATGTTTAGAGTTTTGCTTGCTGATGAATTTAAGCAAAGCATAAATATTACACATGCCATATTCAAGTGGTGATTTTATTTATTACATACATGAGAAATTAATGTCAATGCAGAGACAAACTTTCGCATAACAAGGGTGCGTTACTTAATAACTTGCCTTCCAACTTTTCACTAATCATTATGTGTCTCTCTCTAAGTTGTTTGATATATAATAAAAACATAGAAATGACAACATGAGAGATGATTGAAGCTATCAAGAAACCTCTCTCTCTGTGAATTGACGGAGAGAAAGGCATGAAAGAAAGGGACACATACCCTCTCCATGTGACCTGATTAGAGACAAAGTAAAGAAAGGTGGGCAGTTCACATGGGGGAAGGAGGACATGATTCTTGCTATGCTCCCTCTCTTTCACAGCTCATCCTCCCCTAAATCCTGCATCCTCCCAATTTCCACTTTCCTGTTTATTTTTATCTTGCCCTTAGGATACTATCCCATGTGTCTACCTCTACCACAACTACATACTCCTACATATATATGATCTCCTTGTACATAAATCCCTTTCGAGATATTAAAAATAATTAATTAAAGATCTAGCTAGAGTTTAACATCTTGATCAAGTCTTTTCCAAATTATTCATAAAATTCAA